>NC_064641.1:291826009-292129039 GCF_023864345.2 Schistocerca serialis cubense
GGTAAGAATCTGATGGAATGGATACGTGTTGTGTGGTCTGAAGAATGTAACACAGTTTCTTACTGTAGGCTGCGTTTCCGTACAGATTGCACCAAGACCAGTGTGTGGCATAAACTAACTTCTTCCAGTTGTCACAAATGATGGACAGGTTGTCTTCAATTCTATGATTTTATGTAAGTCCTGTAGAAACTTTTAAAGGAACATTAATTGCTTTCGTTCATGAAAGCATCCTACGTTCCCGTGTTCCTACAAATTTCCTCCCTCATGTATATTCCATTTTCCCGGTGTAAATGGCTCTGAGCACTATGGGACTCAACAGCTGTGGTCATTAGTCCCCTAGAACTTAGAACTAGTTAAACCTAACTAACCTAAGGACATCACAAACATCCATGCCCGAGGCAGGATTCGAACCTGCGACCGTAGCGGTCTTGCGGTTCCAGACTGCAGCGCCTTTAACCGCACGGCCACTTCGGCCGGCATTTTCCCGGTGTAATGTACAGCATCACGTCAAAGGCAAAGGGTGACATGGATGTTACAACGACCTCACTCGAATCCCAAAGGGTGAGAAGGATGCTAAAACTTCTTCACCGGCATCGATTTTCGAATCAGAATAGTACTGAAATATTGGCATAGCCATCCTTGTTAAATAGGTAGAGAGGACCATGGCCGATTGCAACATTACAATTTTCATCACTAGTGTCATTAATTTTATTATCAGTGAGGTCTGTTGATGAAGCGTATCGTCTAAACCGGTTACCAATAAACTGATAATGAGTTTGTAGCTCACGATAGTGCTCAAATTGTAATACTATCATCGAAATAGACTGTCAGAGATCCATTATCACAATCCAGTATCCATCAGAGAATTAGAACTATTGAGGAGAAGTGGCCACATACAAGTAGAGAGGCTTACCTTCTTTGATTTCGGGAGTTTAAAACATAAATCGGGGAATATAACGCGACTCTATTTCAATTTTTCCAGTTTACTGCTAGGCCGTGTATTACCAAATATTCTGAGGAAACTATGTCCTTTTTCGGTATTATTTGGTATCACTCTGTGTGGCTATTCCAGGAACTGTTCGAGGTTGGTACTACACAGTGAATCGATTTTCAAATGGCTCAAATGGCTCTGAGCACTATGGGACTTAATTACTGAGGTCATCAGTCCCCTAGAACTTAGAACTACTTAAACCTAACTAACCTAAGGACATCACACACATCCATGCCCGAGGCAGGATTCGAACCTGCGACCGTAGCGGTCACGCGGTTCCAAACTGACGCGCTTAGAACCGCACGGCCACACCGGCCGGCGAATCGGGTTTAAAAGCTGCTAAACAGTTCCCATTGCTAAAAATTTCCCACAGTCTACAATAGAAGTGCGAAAGAAACTAAAGAAAGAAACATGTCCTCATCGTTTTGAAAGTAGATATAAATTAATATACTGTACAAGTCACTTCTTCAGAAAGGTAAGATGTGTAATAGCTTCGATTAACAAATGTCTCACCAAAATATCATCTGGAAGGTAGAAGACTCATAAACAACTACAAAAAACAAGAAAAGGAAGAAAAATCATTCCAGAAAACAGATATCATGGAAGTCATCAGATCTCTAATTTCCGTTTAGCGTGCGCATATATTCTCCGGAACTTGTGAAGTAAGAACTTCCGCCCACACCTTATCTGGCTAATTGTGCTATATAGCTTTCAGGATGAGCCTCAAGCGATTTCCAGGAATATCGCCCGTGGTGCGGAATATTTCTGGCTCAGCGGGCAGATCGATACGCTTTATTAACGCACTCAGCTCTGACGTCAACGAGGGCTTCAGGATCTGTCTAACGCACAGCAACTGTTAACGATTCAGTCTAAGAAAACCGCCATCTTATCGGTAAATTGAAGAATAACAACAGACGGAAAACCTCACACGCTTTTCTGCGAAAAAGACAGATAATAAAGTAATCTGTCTGCAGTATCTATTGTGTCTTGAACACTGAAGGAGTTTCTGTACCTAGTGCAAGAGTTTAACTTCTACTATTTGGTACCCGTGAATCGTCTCAGAAGACGGATTCAAAGGACTCAGCTTTGACTTCGGCAGCCGCTTCTACTTGAATCTAAATTTGATGCTGCCGGAGATTTGCAGTGCAGAGAGCCACTATTTCTCCAACAATTATCCAGTGACATTGTCAAGAGAAATGGGTATTGTTTTACAAAGCTGCTCCCAATGCTGAGGCGCAGACTGCCATTAAAAGAGGAGCAAACACCTTCGTAATGCTACAGAACACAACGGAAGCGATTTCAGTAAAGATGCATAAAGCCAACCTATATTACATGCAGCATACGATATTTTTCGTAATAAAGTCAGTAGGTGTACTATCTGATGTTTTCATTTTCTGATGGAAGGTGCCCACGAGTGAGATGGTAAGAGAGGGTAAGGCTATCTATCTGGAAGTCCTATCATGTAGCGTCAGGAGTGAGACTTCTGTCATGATATTGTACGTAGTTTAGAACCAGGCTCTTGAATAAATAGCGTGGTTATTAGTATCTAAATTCTCATAATCAACAAACCAAACGAAGAAATTTTCAAGTAACGTAAATAGAAGGCGATCGGGAGCAGTATACTGTCACAAAACATGGAATACGAATAACAGTGAACTTCCGATGACAGGAAGTTCTAGGCTGCAACTCCCTTTTGTTCATGCTTCTACGTCGAAACTGGGAGCGAGATATCACAAACATGAAAAATAATTCATTTTAAAACCCTGGGTCAAAACGCGAATGCAATATTGGTGGTCCATTCTCCCTACGATTTTCGTATGACCTGCAGGTACGACGTACCCATAAGGCGTGTTCTGCGGTCTCTATTGGCGGATGGTCCACTGTAGAGGTCTCCTTATGTAATATATTGCAAGTAGGCTGGTTCGGTTTTTGTGTTGGTAACGCCACATAGCGCTCTGTATGAAAATCACTGGCTGTTGTAATGTTGGGCAGTTGGCTGTTAACAGCGCGTAGCGTTGCGCAGTTGAAGGTGAGCCGCCAGCAGTGGTGGATGTGGGGAGAGAGATGGCGGAGTTTTGAGAGCGGATGATCTGGACGTGTGTCCATCAGAGACAGTAAATTTGTAAGACTGGATGTCATGGATTGATATATATATTATGACTTTTGAACACTATTATGGTAAATACATTGTTTGTTCTCTATCAAAATCTTTCATTTGCTAAGTGTGCCTATCAGTAGTTAGTGCCTTCAATAGTTAGAATCTTTCATTTAGCTTGCAGTATTGGCGCTCACTGTTTTGCAGTAGTTCGAGTAACGAAGATTTTTGTGAGGCAAGTGATTCATGAAAGGTGTAGGTTATTGTTAGTCAGGGCCATTCTTTTGTAGGGATTACTGAAAGTCAGATTGCGTTGCGCTAAAAATATTATGTGTCAGTTTAGTGTTGATCAGAATAGGTAGAGAGCGAAATGTCGGAGTACGTTCAGTTTTGCTCAGCTGTTTGAAAATCAAATAACGTAAGGGGTTTACCAGCACAGTAATTCATAAATTTGTCTAAGGGGACGTTTCATTATGAATACAATCACTGTCGAGAATGGTAATGCGGCTAGGCGTTCAGCCACAGAGGCTCCAATACTGTGGTTGTTAAATAACACGTCGAGAAAGACGGAGTCCAAAAGATGAGGGAATGTTTACTTTTCAGCTGCCTTCAAATTATACGGTGGCAGAATGAATGCAGGTGAGCTTCGCACCTTACATAAGAAATTTATAAATCGTAACAGGAAGATGAATATGACAGATTTGCCTATAAGTATGTAATGCAAAAGAGATGACACTCACTTGACGATATTAACACACCACTTCTATATAATGCATGTCAATGAGCAGAAGGCGAAACAAGCAGCGAGAGGAAACGTTTTGTCTGGAAACCAGCGTGCTCAGAAGCAGAGGCCGCACCCTGGTAGACACTACTGAAAGCTCTTAACGGGGCGCAGCGAGAGCCAGCGGCAGACAGGTGACGCATATTGCAGGGCGAATAATGGGCCACCAGAAGTAGGACAGAAAGAAGCTTTAAAAAACTACATTTCGGCATTCCAAAAGGATATGAACAAAACCAGTGACGCATTTGATCACATGAAATGCAAGTGGTACACATGTGATAAACACATGAAACTTTTTAGGCGTCTGGAGCAGGAACAAAACGTCCGATTGGCGGAAACGCACCGGGAAGGAGTAAAGTGCTGAGTTTTAAACGCAGTTCAGTGGTGCGATTGGTAGAGTTTCCACAAAATTAGACAAATGCTCCCATTGGTCGAAAAAAGCCGTGAGGTGGAGAACGAAAGAACCAAGACGGGGAGAGAGTTTGGCTATGAGAAGGACGAGAACGATATTTTCAGGGACTCTTCTCTGAACTGGCATCAAGTGCAGAACAGAGTGCATAACGCTCTGTATGACGCAGAGGAGAAATTTGTGTGAACACTGCGTCCACAGCGCCTGACTCCAGCTAGAAATTATCTGTAGCATCGTTGAGCTGCAACTGTGGAGAAACGAACCAGCCAGTTAGTTAACTGGTCTTGTGAGATCTGAGAGGGCATTTTACTATGCACGCTGCTTCAGCCAAGTGCGTGTAAACTGCCACAGTCTGAGACTAGGGATGAGTTCATACTTTCTCGCATGTCGAGAGACATAGGGAGAGTTTCTGCTGGAAAATTCAGCAAAGGCTTAATTAGATTTTATAGGAATTTCAGCGGGCGAGAGCAGCCAGGCAGATGACAACTCATCGCAGCTAAGGTAAATACTGAGTACAGAGGGGTAAACTTGTCGGTTCACCAGCTTGTGTCTACTGTAAACTCGAGCGACCTTGGGTAATCTTTTGCTCGAGTTATCACAAAACTAATCATCCTCCAAGGACTTGACTGTCATCCTAAAAATAGTACTGAACTTAGAAACAGAATAGGGTGATTTATCATAGTACTGGCCAATATCATAACATAATTGTAAGAATATTTTTGTAAAGAAACTTTGAATTAAAATTTAATGTTCTTGTGTTTAGGATTATTTAACTTTCTGGTAGTTACAATTTAATACTGTTGTGTTCATGATTAGTTCACTTTCGGAGGCCGAGATGCGTCATTTTGACAATTGCCTTAAAGTTGTCCCATTGTAAACTGTGCAAAAACATGTATTTCCGTGACAACATTGCAGTATTAAAAATGTCATTACAGCTTACACAGTTGTGTTCAGTCATAGAACAAGGAACCACCTAACCATAACCTTACAAATGGTGACCATGCCAGGATGGCAGTTGGCCTCTCTGGATTGCAAGTAGTCAAATCAGAAAGGGAAATAAAAGTTTTTGAAAAAAGTCATCTTTTTTGTTTTGTTTTTGTGACGATGTTACCCAATGTATGTAAATGCATAGTGGTGAGAATAGAGTAAATGTGTGTTCAAAAGTGTAGAAAAGTTGCATTAATAAATGAGATAAGGTTTATTTTGGTGTAAAAGTAGCTTGTGCATGACCTTGCTGGCGTACGCGAAGTTTTTCATGGCATTGGTGAGTTGGGTTGAAGTTCTAAAAACAGTGAGCAGCGTTGATAATAATTTTTATGCAGGCTAACAAACTTTCTATGATATTTTGGTAATGTGTAAGATCATATAACTTCAGGCTGACGAGACCGCAAGCTCACGAAATTCGAGAAAGACAGAGATTAGTTAGAGATTGCAGATGGCGGAAGAATGGAGATATCGCAGATACGGCAAACTGAAGATACTGACAAGATAGAGATTGATGTACAACAAAAAGTATCGAGTACGAGTCACGGAATAGAACGTAGGGATCGTATAGTGTGGAGGGAATGGTGGTAGTTTCGTGATTGGTATCACAGTCTGAGAATTCACAAAAATAAGCAAATGACGGAGCGAGTGGGTCAGTAGTAGAATCAGAGGACGAACAGCAGCAGTATGTTGAACCAAATATTGTGGTCCACACTATGTAAGTAAGTCGGTGAGATGCCACATGAAAGACGCGAACGACAAAATTTACATCAATTAGTGACAGATGATGATGGCAAAGAGTCAGATAGTGTGTTCAAAATATTGAAGCAACGGATTACCGTCGTAAAGCAGACAAAGGCCGGGTTAGCAAACTTCAAGCTTGAAACAAATGCAGGGTTAACAGATTTAAAAACTGAAACGGCGAAGTTACAAACAGACAAATGCTGCCTTGAATGCTCTCCAATTTGAAACCTAAGTTTCTGCGAAAATCAACAAAAACTACGTGAGACGTGCGTGGCTCGTGTTCCTGCCATATCTTATTCAACATCCTGTTTTCGCCATATTGCCACCTCGTTATGTTAGTTTCAATTACTTGTGTCACTAAGTTGCTGCTTTGCCTGCCCGTGAGCGGCAGCAGCAGCTCTTATCGATATAAGCCCTACCGTATTATCTTTGCGGATTGCTATTAGTTCCCGGTCGTCGTTTGTCGGGAAGTCAGTTGGAACGTGCCAGCAGGTAGTCCGGACAAGACAGGGTTTGAGTTGGAACGCGGCCCAAGTTCAGTCGAGGTCCTGACCACCACGACTCGCCCCACAGTTGACGACGCACATGACTGGAGTGGGGATGACTAGGTTGGTCTACGGTCAGTCGTCTTGCCGGACATTGTGTATTTGGCCGGCGATCGCTTACGGGCTGGCTGTGTGTGCCAACTCGTGATTCGACACTGTTATTGTACAGTCATTGCAGTTAGGATTGTCTAGTTCTTCGTGCAAGTGTTCGTGATAATGTGTGTAGTTTGTGTGAGTTTGACTGACAAGTTATTTTTAATGTTGTCGGCGTACTGGCTCTGAGGAGTCGGTCGGTTGGCGTGGAGAAGCGAGGGATTCTTGGCGGGGCGTAGTTTGGCCAGGGCCCGTTGGCGGTCTCTATGCGGTGTCGGAGTGTGTGGCGCTGTTCCCATTGCTACGAGGTCTGTGGCTCAACGACCTGGGCTCGAAAGTTGAGTTTTGATTTAACCTACCGGCAAGTCAAGACTGTACCCACTGTGTTATTTGAAGATCGTTGTCGGCTGTTGGGATATTCCCACGAGAAACAATGTGGTTTTCAAGTTTGGAAATTCTACCCACCCTCCGGTGGAGTTTCACTGTATTCGGTGATTTGTATTGAAGTGTACCAGCGCAATCTTCTGCCTTGTGGCCGTTAACGTTCAGGTTACCTGCCTTGGGCGTTGACGTAAATTTCAGGCAGTGTAGTTTCCTCATCGTATTTTTGGTGTCCAGCACGGTGTGTAGTTTGACAGCTCGGTGTATGATTGGTTGTGGGCACCAATATCTTCTATGTTGTTCCGTTGAACTCCCTGTTGTGTCCTGGTAGAGTGAATTTGAAGTTATCTTGTCAGTGGGTCCGCTGACTGTCGGTCGGTTGGGTTGTCGTCAGATCGTGAATGGTTGGCCCAACTGTCTGTCTCACCTAAGCGAGCGTTAGTGTTTGAATGAGAGGCCTACCCTCGAACATCTGGGCGCCCTTGTGTGGACTGCCTTTTTTTAAATTTGTTCTTGTCGTTGATACTTGTATGGCTTCTAACCGGTTTTGTGATTTAAATTAGAGATGTTCTACTTCCAAGTCCTTCAGCGTAGTTTAAAGTACTGTTTCACGTAAGCCCTTTGGCATTTTAAAACATTTTTCAATTTTTAAGTCTTCGGCCTTCAGCGGGTTTGAGCTTCAATTGTTTGTTCTTAAGGCCTCCAGCCTAAATTAAAGAACTGTTTCACGTAAGGACTTCGGTATTTAAAAAATTGTTGATGGTCTTAAGTCTTCGGTGTTGAGCCGATTTGAAATTAACTTGTTTACTTTAGCCTCACTAAAGAACTGTTTTAAGATAAGGCTTAGCTTTTGAATTTCTGATTATGCTTGCGTTTTAAGTTATTGGTCTTCAGCAGTTTTTAAATTAAAGTGGCTTTCAGCCGGTAATTAATTCCCAAAGATTAAAGCTTTGTGTTTAGAAAAAATTTTTGGGCTCTTGTAATGTTTAATCAAATAATAAAGTTGTATGTTCGAGTGTAACTGACAGCCCCTTATTTTGGCCCCTTTCCACAATTTATACTATGTGTCTTGTCCTGCGGAATTAGCGGAACAGATGTCAATGAACAGTTCACTGAAATCCGGAGAGAGGCGAGATTACGAGATTATACAATCGTTAATGGCTGACCAGAAAAAGATGCGTTCTGACGTAGACCAGATGCAGGATGCAGTGTCTATAACGTTAACCAAAGAGTTAACACCTAAGCACGTAAGACGTCTGGTAAGGCGCAACAAATCGTGGAAGATCTCAATGTCAGAAAACGTGACACGCGAGCCGCATTAAAAATATTCGATACACGCATTGAAAACATAGTCTTGAAAAATCAGAAACAGTATGAACTGCTTCGTACGGAACTGAAACAGTGTATCGAGAGCCGTACAGAAAGTAGTAGTGAGGCTGCGGAATCGGTAGTATCATCCGACACAGTGATGGACAGAAATCCAGAAGTAAAGTCAGTCATGCAGTCTTCCGTAGCAGTAGGGGAAACACTAAAAGGGCATGAGATTTAGTCGTATATCCACAAGAGGCTGCGTCAGTGATTACTGACACGAAGCAGAAGCAAATAAGAAAAGAACAGTTAACACAGATGAGCGAAGCAGGTAATGTGCGGTCACAGCTGACATTGGATCGAGAAACGGTAAACGCGGGCATTCCTACAGAGCGGCAGCCGACCCTCCGAACGTACGCGAGTGACGCGAGAACAGTGGAAGTTACGGCGACTCATGTACCAGTTACGCAATTTCCAAGTGACAGTACAACAGGTTATAGACCGCAAGTCAACATGAATCAAATAGGAAGGCAAAACACTGAACCAGTAACGGAAAATGTAAACGAATCCTTCAGTCCGATACACGAGGAACAGTACGGTTAGGTAACTGCACAGCACTGCGTAGATACGATGCAAAATTGGACATAATTCTGTCATCTAAGTACCAAAATATGGTAGAACGAACACGAGAAAACATGACACAGTTGAAGGGAACGGATAATGGTGAGAAAACACAAACTCTTTGTGGTGGAATAAAAAAATTGGACTTTTTGACAGTCAGAAAATTCCAACATTACAAAGAAAGCGGGAACGGCTTGCACCCACGCACGTTTATAAATCAATTCAGATCGTTTTGACAGAGCATTGGCCACGCAGACATAAGCTTGGCTTCATTTGTGGGCATATCGACGGTGCAATAGCGGAAACCATGGAAAGAGTAGCTGTAAACTGTCAATCATATGAGCAACTTAAATCCGCATTTTGGGAGCGATATTGGTCCACGGAAACCCAGAACAGCATAAAGTCTGAATTGTTACAGAAAGAGTTATTCGAAAATTCCGGAGGAAAGAAGCCAGTTAGATTTTTCGAAGCAATGACAAAAAGGAATCAGTGGTCAGATAATCCATACAATGATGGGGAACTGATACGTATGTGCACAATGAAGTTACCGTTACGTTATCAGCAGTCATTGGTTGGTTGGACAGGAGATAATATACAAGCATTTAAATGATTGTTAAGACAACTCGAATTAATTTTCAGTGAAGATGAAGCGAAGAAACAACGTGCATTCAGAGAAAACAATAGTAGGGGGAATAACAACAACCGATCAGGCTTCAATAATAAATACAATGGCAATGATAACATAGGGAAAGGTAATCGTTTTGGGAGGAGTGGCAATCGCACAGAGGACGAACAATAATTATGGTTTTGGTGGGTCGCGGAATTTCAATAGTGGATTTGGTCCTAGAAACTACGGTGCTAACTATGATCCGAGATATAATCCCCGCGCAAACGAAGCCGGATGGTTTAGAGGTTTTCAACAACAAAATCTAGGCTTTTCAGTTGGTAATGGAATAGACAGAAAGCAGAAAGGTTTGGAAATTCAAGCTTCAGGAGGACAAAATATGCGAAATGAACCGGTGCAGGAATTAGAGTTGAGGCCACCAAACCCAGGTAAGAGTCAGAATTGATGTGATAAACGGTACGAAGACCAGTCACAAGTGATTCAATCGCAAAATGAAGTTAATTATGTAATTAAACAAGTAAATGGACATAGTTTTAATCAGCAAGATTCTGATGTAGGCTTAGCGAGTAATAGGATACAAACACCAGCATGCTGGGATTCATTTGAGTGGGAATCGACCGATGATGAGGAACAGAAGCTATTAACTGTGAATATAGACAGTAGTACAAAAACTGATGATGACATAATTGTAAAAGATGTACCTCATTTACATGAAACGGAGAGAGAAATAGTGTGCCAAGAGGATAAAGCACCATTGATAGCACCAATAGTGATACCTAAGACAGATGACATATATAGGACAGGAACATATAAAGAAGTAATAGAGGCGTTTAATAATGATTATGGGCAAATAACTCCATCCCAAAGCATTCAGACGGCAGGTGTTAAAAGTAATGAGGAGAATTAAGTGACGATAACAAACCAATGGGAGAACCAAGCTAGACATATTGACAGATTAACTTATGTCTCGATCGAGGAGGCATTAATACATGAAAATGGAACTAAAGTTCCTCATGAGGTGCGACCGATCGTTCGGATTGAGTTTGGTGGCACCCCTGTAGACGCCATTTTTGACACGGGAAGCGGAATGACGGGGATTTCGGAAGAAATTTTTGAGAAATGTAACGCTGGCCAGGCACTACCAGTGTTACGGACAAAACGGCTTGAAGTCAAAGGACCGATCATGTGTGCGTCAGCGATAATTAATAGACAAACACGGGTAATTTTTTCATGTCAGGGGCATGAAATAGAAGCGAACATGGTAATTGTGCCGAAACTTTCTGTACCCATAATTACTGGAGCCGATTTCATGGGTCAAAATCGAGTTACACTCAATACGGACGAAGGATATATGCCCTGTAAGGTGCGTCTTAATTTTGAAGAGAAACTCAGACATGAAGGGATGCCAGGGCCTTACAAACAATTGACTATGCAACTGGATCTGCATCAGTCGGACGAGGGACATCCACGATAAAGGAGGGCGAAAGAAACAATACCTGTAGATGAAGAGGCAATGGTGGACATTCATCAAGAGATCGATAATAAGTTGCGACAAGTGAGGGATATCTCAGATACAGACAAAGCCGAATTAGGAAGAGTATTACGACAATATTCTGAGCAGTTTCTACCAAAAACCGGTGCCATTAAGAATTTTCAATACGAATTCCAGGTTAAAGAACAAAAGCCATTTAGAGTATCGCCTTACGCTATTCCACTGTGTTACTGAACACAAGTATTTTTAGAATTACTAAGATGCTAGAAGACGACATTATTGAAACTTCAACCTCAACATACAACAGTCCCTTGCAAATTGTAGATAAGAAGGATGGGAGTATTAGGTTAGTCATAAATGCAAGACAGATAAATTCCATTGCCATTTCGAGAACGATCGCCCAGAAAAATTGGAAGAGCTGGTACAAAAGTTCTTTCGGGTTAAGATTTTCTCTTCCTTTGATTTGAGAGATAGTTTTTGGCAAATATAACTAACACCTGAATGTAGAAAATATACAGCTTTTATCGTATTTTGACGAAGTTATTAATTTAAAGGGCTTCCTTTCGGAGTGAACATATCCTCTGTTGCTTTTATAAGAGGTTTAGGGTCTGTGTTAGACAAGAACTCCAACAGTGTCTCACCTGTTATGTTGATGACATTTTAGTAGCAGAGCCATCATGGCAACTCCATAATGAGGCGCTTGACAAATTGCTAGAAAATTAAAAGAATGTGGAGTAGCCGTAAACGTAATGACATCCAGTTTTGGGAATAGGAAGGTCGAAATTTTAGGCCAAGTTATAACAGGGAATTGAACCTGATCCTAACAAACTGCAAGCCATACAGAACACAGCACTCCATATAATAGAAAGACGTTGCATGGATTCTTGTGACTCATTGACTTTTACAAAAGATTCATTTGTATAGAAACCCTTGCTAGGCTACGTTTATGTGCGTTAACTAGCAAAAAGATGCCCTGGGTGTGTGATGCCCAAGCAGAGAAAGAATTCCAACAACTAAAAAGGTCACTGCTAAAGGCACCACTTTTAGCGCATCCCGATTTAACGAAGGAATTCTGCATGGTAACCGATAGTGCGAAAACAGGCTTGGGTGTGGTACTCTTTCAACAATATGAGGAAGACGGACAACGGAAAAGGAAGACAATAAATAGCTTTCCCTTGTCGAGTCCTCACCAATTGTGAAAAAAATTATTCAATCACGGAGTTAGGAGTCTTGGTAGTACGAGGGCCGTTCAGAAAGTAACCTCCGGTTGATTTAAAAAAATACACCAAGTTAAATAAAAATATTTTAATATATACATCTTACAACTACATCTTTGCACTATTTTTCTACATAGTCTCCATAGCGATTGAGGCACTTATCGTATCTCTTCACAAGCTTTGAAATTCCTTCTGCATAAAAATCACCCGCTTGTGCCTGGAGCCAGCCTGTGACCGCATCTTTGAGCTCTTGGTCGTCATCAAACCGCTGTGACCCGAGCCATTTCTTCAAATGCATGAAGAGGTGATAATCACTTGGCGCCAGGTCTGGGCTGTAAGGTGGATGGTTGATAACGTCCCACTTGAAGGACTCAAGAAGGGCCGTTGTTCTGCGAGCAGAGTGAGGACGGGCGTTATCGTGCAAAAAAACGATACCGGAAGTCAGCATACCACGGCGTTTGTTCTGTATAGCCCGTCGTAACTTTTTTATTGTTTCACAGTACACGTCTTGATTAGTGGTCGTACCACGTTCCATGAATTCAACCAACAACACCCCTTTGGCATCCCAAAACACCGTTGCCATCAGTTTTCTGGCAGAAAAATCTTGCGAGGCTTTTCTTGGTTTGGTAGGCGAATTTGAATGTGCCCACATCTTTGATTGTTCTTTTGTCTCAGGGTTCACGTACTTAATCCAGGTTTCGTCACCGGTCACGATTCTGTTTAACAATGGTTCTCCTTCGTCCTCATAACGTGACAGAAAGTCTAATGCAGAGGCCATTCTTTGAGTTTTGTGGTGGTCGGTAAGAATTTTGGGCACCCATCGTGCACAGAACTTTCGGTAACCCAATCTTGCTGTCACTATCTCGTACAAGAGTCTTAGAAATCTGTGGAAAACCAGTAGGCCACTCAGACATTGAGAAACGTCGATTTTCACGAACTTTTGCATCAACTGTCTGAACGAGTTCGTCAGTCACCAATGATGGTCTACCACTCCTCTCTTCATCATGAACGTTTTCTCGTCCACTTTTAAATAAACGTACCCATTCACGGACAACTCCTTCACTCATAACTCTTGGTCCGTACACGGCACAAAGCTCACGATGAATAGCTGCTGCAGAATATCCTTTGGCTGTAAAAAACCTTATGACAGCACGCACTTCACATTTGGCGGGGTTTTCTATTGCAGCACACATTTCAAACTGCCACAAAAACTAAATAGCGCAGGTACGACGTTCACTCGACCACGGCTTGATGCCGACTGACCTGTTGAGTGCGTGAACGCACAGATGGCGTCGCTACTCCCCCCACAACCCGCACTGTGACCAATCGGAGGTTACTTTCTGAACCGCCCTCGTAGTATGGGAGTTTCGTAGATTCAGATACTTTTTGCTCGGTCGAAAAACCAATTTATTTACGAACCAAAAGGCACTAGAATTTATGTTAAGTGCAAAGCTATTGACAGGAAGACTAGGTCGGTGGATGTTAACGCTGAAGCAATATGACTTACGAATCACTTTCGTACCTGGACCATCAAATGGCCGACCGAGGTGGCCGAGCAATTCTAGGCGCTAGAGTCTCGAACCGCGCGACCGCTATGGTCGCATGTTCGAACCCTGCCTCGGGCATGGATGTGTGTGATGTCCTTAGGTTAGTTAGGTTTAAGTAGTTTTAAGTTCTATGGGACTGATGACCTCAGAACTCCCATAGTGCTCGGAGCCATTTGAACCAACCATCAAGTGTCATAGCTGATTTCCTCTCCCGATGGTTGCCAGAAGGAGTTAACAAAAGCAGAGTGAGTAACACGGAAGATGAACAAGTACATATGTACTACTGGAAAAACGTGCCATTGGAAAACTACGTCACTAATACCTTAAAACAGTTAGGCAGAGAACAACACAAAGACCCAGACCTGGCCAAGATTAAAATTAAGTAGAAAAACAGGGAATCACGGGTCTTTAGACAATTTTATCTCATAAGGGACAATGTCTTATTCTACAGACATAAAAATGTTTCAAATGGCTGTGAGCACTATGAGACTTAACTTCTAAGGTCATCAGTCCCCTAGAACTTAGAACTACTTAAACCTAAATAACCTAAGGAACACCGTAGCCGTTGCGAGGTTCCAGACTCTACAGACATAATACAAATTCAAGTCTGTGGGTCGCATGCATACCACAGGAACTGATAAATAAGTAAGTTTGGTACATTCACTTGAGTAATAGCCATTTTCGTCCGAAGAAATGTTTTTTTCAAAATTAAAGATGTCGTGTCACTTCGCAAATATGGAGCGAAGAATCACACAGATTCTAGCTAAATGTAAGCAAATGTCAGAGCGCTAAGCATGTAACCTTTCAAACGAGACCGCTAATGTTCCCTATCATTCCGGAGAAATTGAAACACATAGCAGCAACAGACCTTATGGGTCCATTACCCCGTACACAGACAGGTCATGTATTCATTTTCGTAGTTCTACAATTAACATCAAAATATGAGACATTGACACCCTTGAAGAAAGCAACGGGGACAAGCGTAAGCGAAGCGCTGACACGAGATTTCCTTCGACAAGCTGGACGGGTCGATAAGATGCTATCGGACAATGAACCACAATATCGTTCAGCACAATGGTAAAACACGCTACGGCGACATAAAATTAAGCTCATTTATATTTCCAGGTACAAGCCAAGCGCCAACCCAGCTCAACGAACGATAAAAGAATTCGGAACGCTCTGTCATTTGTATTGTAGCAAGCAGCACAATACGTGGGACAGACATTTTTCTTATTTCCAAAATAAGAAGTGCCACATAACAGTACACTGTTACCTCCAATCGCTGTTCTGAAAAATAAACCAGCACCAGATAAAATCCGAGAAATAATTAAATTCCCGCTAGTAACCCGAGTACAGTATCAGCATTTAGTAAAGTTAGCACTGAGCTATTTGAAAGCTGCTGCATTAAAGAGAAAGTACCGAGCGGAGAGAACGGCAAGCACACGAGTATTTTCACTAGGACAATAGGTACTACTAAAAACCCACCATCTATCTAGCAAGAAAAAACCAAAGCTGCACCGAGCGAGGTGGCGCAGTGGTTAGACACTGGACTCGCATTCGGGAGGACGACGGTTCAATCCCGCGTCCGGCCATCCTGATTTAGGTTTTCCGTGATTTCCCTAAATCGCTCCAGGCAAATGCCGGGATGGTTCCTCTCAAAGGGCACGGCCGACTTCCTTCCCCGTCCTTCCCTAATCCGATGAGACCGATGACCTCGCTGTCTGGTCTCCTTCCCCAAACCAACCAACCAACCAACCAAAGCTGCAAATTCTTTTCTATTTACAAAGGCCCCATGGAAGTGAGTAAAGTGGTCGAGGATAAATGCAGTCGAATTGATTAAAACAGGAATACACAGATGGTCTAACAAATACGCAAGGTGTGACAGATCAGTGAGGTTCACCAACTACCTCACACATACTGTTTCCACTGCCTGCACAGCTACGCTCATCACGTGTGCAGTATCGGATCTTTAAATGGTAAGCATCAGTTTATCCGCTGGTCACTCATCATCGGATTTTAGCTGTATAAAAATCTTACAGCACACAGGACATATTGTCCAACAGCCAACGCCTCACGGTACTGTTTTAAAAACGGTACGTCATGTCGTAGCAATCCCTGCTGCTATTCGCTCGTGTCCTTGTCACACGGGAGACATACCTCAGAACAGTAACTGCGCCCTTGTTGACTATTTATGCCTCTAGGCACCGGTTTCACCTGGGACAAATTACCTCCAAACGCTCTCTTTCTGCTTGGGTCAAATAATAACATGTGACATGTGTTAAAATTCCCATGGTTTACCAAAGTCCATTGTACCTCGGTACCAATTTTTTCGCAATTTTATTAGCTGTCTTACTAGCTAAGACTCGATAGCCGACCCGGTAGATTTTCGGCAACAGGTTTTTGTCGAGAGTCTGCTTTTCCATTTGATCTTCTAATATTACTTCTGGCTCGTCTCGCTGTGGGTCGGCTATGGACCACAAATTACTCAGTGGAGTTCTAACCTTAAACCCGAGGATCACCGTAGCCTAGGGTGATTCTGTTGCTGCGTTAAATGGCAACATTAACCAGGGTAATGATTGATCCCTCTCCCACTAATGTCAATAATTGTGGTAGGCTGTAAGGCAGAGCACAAGTTCGCATTGACTATTTCAACGTAACATCTTTGGGGTCCGTATGGGGTAATCGAGTCCCGGTCCTGCACAAATTTTCATTGTGGTCATAGAATGACTTGTGCTCTGCTCGCAACTGTGAATATATTTCATCTATTTCAAAATGTTCCACTCTAGCCAACCTGGGTAGCCATGGGACATGAGTACTTAAGTAACGATCAATTTTCTAAGATTTCAGATTGCACCATGTATTTAATGTTAATGCGTTGACTTATATTCCTCATGAGGTGCGGATTATTTTACCTACACCGCTCTAAACGATCTCGTTAGGCAGTGAAGGCCCAAGGGAAGTCCACCGGCTTCCGCGTCATCCTCCGCCTTGCTGCGCCGGGCGTATGTGGTATGGAGGGTCATGTCGCCAGAACACTGTTTTCTCAGCCGTTTAGCAGATATACCAGGCCGGGGAACCACTGCTACTCGATCAATTAGCTTCTGAAGGTGCATCACGAGGATGAGTGCACCCCGAAACAGCACTTTGGCAGTACCTTGAACCAAACGCAGGTCCCCGACATGTTAGTCACTTACGAGGGCCAGTCAACAATGGAGGTGAACTCTGCACCCTTCGTCGGATAGCCAGGGTCCTTTACAATCTCATTACAGAAACACAACAACAAAACATTTAATTATGTTCAGCTCTGCAGCCCCACCTCCTTCCATGCAAATCGTTTTCTTCTGCGACGATAGCACTTTCAGCACATACACAGGAGCGGAGCTGCAAGTGTGACCAGTAAGTGCAGATTGGCCTTCTAAAACATTTATTAGTTGCAGACAGAAATTTTCACTCTGCACCATAGTGCGCCCTGATGCGAAACTTCTTGGCAGATTGGCAGATTAGAACTATGTGCCGAAACGAGACTAGAATTGGGGAGGTCTGTATTTCGTGGGCTAGTGCTTTGTCAACTGAGCTACCCTTGCTTGAACTCTGAACCGTAAATTCACTTCCAAAACCTTTTCTTAAGAATTTACTTTATTTACTAGCGATTCATCAAGAACATTAACACCTTTAATCACACTATGTGAGCGTGGAAGTAGTTGCCAAAGGGTAACTGATGAGAAAAATTAAAAATTTTTTTAATAAATGGAAATTTTAATCCTAAAAGCCCTTTTTTTAACAGATTTAAAATTATAATCAGAAAGCACCCTGTAAATATCAAGTTACAATTTATTCAGAGGCAGGAATAAACTTTAACAACTCACACAAACACATAAACTATGCACCCCGTAAGAGGGATGGAAATGGTACAAAACACTCACATTAAAATTATTTGCCACCGAAAGTGCAACTTGTTTTTAAAGCGCTCTTACGGTGGAAGGGTGGCAACTTTATATACTAAAATGACCATTTAAATAAAATCCATGAAATGCAGTTTTACAAAAAATGTACCAACATGCTCTACATTACACATACACCACCTCTCAAGATGATAGGCAAGATAAAAACATATTTCAGGAATTCGGCCTTTACACCTTAAGCAATAAATTCGTTAACACCGAATCCGACAAACATGACAGAGGCAGCTATTAACGTACGGCAGACCGACTGACAGACAGACAGACACTAACTGCCTAAAAAATGCGGACGAAAGACAGACGAGCAAGCTGGGGACGAGAAATTAACCAAGAAAACAAGTACAATTTAACAAGTAAATAAAACAACATATCGCGGATCACTTAACTTCTAATAAACTGCGATGCCTGGCGAAGACCTGGCGCAGCACCCCCAAAACACTCTCCCGAACCGTCCGCTGCCAGCCGCTTCAACGGACGCAGGAAGGCGCGCCTTGTCAGCAACTTGAATGTGGGAGCTGTTAAGCTGACTCTGCAACAGTTCTCGCACTTGACGGCTCTTTACTCTGAGAATTGTGTGGATGAAGTTTTTTTTCTGAAAGTCAGCAGGTATGTCACCAGAGTCACACACTCTGAGCAGCAACATGAATAGCCGTTTTGTTGCCACTACCCCCAATGATTTTAAGAATTCTCGTGAAATGTTATCTATACGTTTTGCCTTATTTTATCCCAAGTCTTCCAAAGTTCTTTAAAATTTTGATTCTAATATTGGATCTCATATCTCTTCACTGACGACTCATGTTTCTTCTTTTATCACATCATCAGACAAGTCTTCGCCTCCGTAGGTATACTCTTTTCACCAGTCCGCTCTCTCCTCTGTATTTAAAAGTGAAATTCCGGATTAACTGTAAATATTAACGTCTTCCTTTCAGTGTCAACGAACGTTCTTTTGTTCTGACTATTCTGTATGTGGAATCCATTTCTCCGACAATCGTTTCGTTTCCGACTTGTTCACATTATTCATGCAGACATTTCGACTTAGCTTCATTTGAAGATCGTATTTATTTCGCTCCTAAGTGGCTTGTATTTGTGTATTCCTGAATATCCTTGAACATCTGTGTGCTTACTTCTTTCGTCGATCAGCTAAAGTATTTCATCTAGTATTTATGGTTTCTTCGCAGCGGTCTTCCGTGCACTTAAGGTTTTCTTTCCTACTTCTGTGACTGCCGTCTTTAGTGTGCTTACTTCTTATCTATATCCCTTACTCTTCAACTATACTGTCTACTCACCTATTCATAGCCTAAGAGAACTTCAGACGTATCTCCTCTTTTGTTTTCACTTCAGTATCCCACTTCATTGCGCAATTATTCTTCCTAACTAGTGTCTTAAAGTTCAGCCTAATCTTCATAATTACTAATCTGATTCTATTTCTGTTCCTGGGTGTGTCTTACAATAGAACATCTCATTTCAGAACCTCTGCTTGGTCATCATGCTAACGAATTAACCAATAATCTAAAACCTAAGTTATACCAAAAGCTGCAACTTTCATCAAATGAAACACTATTAAGGATAAATGGCAGCGCTGTATTTCAGCTTCTGGGCACAGTTATCAACAGCCATTTGCAGTTCATTAACAAACACTGCCACAGGAGAATTAATAAAGATCAGGTGAACTCATTCAGCTTTACTACAATAAAAATGCTGTCTTGGTGCGAGCTTATCTACAACCATGTGCTTGAATGAGCAAACGTAGCAGGCTAGCAACATCGCCACAAGCACCACGGGATGTAGCTCGCGCTAGCCCCAACAAACTAGCGTAATATATATAAGCGCACAGAGAGTAGCCCGGCGGCCCGAAAGCACTTAAAATAAACATTAATAATCTTCATTAATGAAACCCTTGCGTACTGGATCGATTCAAATACACAGATCATCTAACAGGACCAGCCAAAGTACGACAGACAACAATCTTTGGTGTCGTTGGCGTGGGGGAGGGGGGGGGGGGGAGAGGAAGGAACAGTCAGTGAGGCAGCACTTATTTCTAGTGCCCATGTGACTTCCAACGTGGTCTGGCTGAGCACTTCCGGACACAAGAGACGTGTATGGCAAACGGGAGTGGACACATTATTCTTTTGGTCGACCGGGTCGAGCAGTGAGGTCGTCGCCATCCACACATCTCCTTGCGACTCCAAGACGTTTTCCCACTGTCGTCGCGTAGTGGCTTTGTATGCTCTGTGAGTACTTTTCGTTCGTTGCTTCGATGCCGAGGCCACACAGCATTCGCAAAGACTGCCCTTGCTCCCCGCTGTGAGCGTGATATTGAGACTGGTCCGCTTCTTGAGTGTATTTGGGCACTGCTGCTTCTGTATCTGTCTCATTTCAGCCTCCTGTAGTGGCTGTCACCAGTTCGTCTGTCTGGTCAGACGATTTGAGGAGCGTGTTACTCCTATCAAAACATAGTAGCTTCCATTTAATTGTCATAGGGTAGTGATATGATTTTGTGTTTTAAGATAGTGAGGTTTTGTAAGTTTCTTATGTGTTCAGTGTCTCATTAATCATGACGTCCAAATCATCTTTTTCTGCTGGTATGTTGTACACTAAATCACCAAGTCACTTTCTTTAGTTATTTGGAACACGCAAGCTTATGCACCTTATCAGGGCAAATCTTGTATTTATTTTGGTGGGTTATACTTCCAGGACAATCTCGTGTTTACGTAGGTGTGGTTCATCGACCAAACGTTCACATCTTCTTTCCGTCTGTGTTTTCTGTCCCACTTGACGTTTAAGTGTGTACCGTTTCGGCCTCGTGGAGTGGTTTGAATCTGAACTCCGGTTGGCCGCTGAACTTCTTTACTAAAAGGTGTAAGGGTGGGGGGGGGGGGGGATGTTTCCCTTAGCCAGTTATGTTATTATCAATTAGCGACGTTTCATAACTGTTTTGTCTACGCTGCTAGCATGTAATCTGATGACTCAAGTTCTTACTCATTTAACTTTAAAATTACTTCTCTGCTCATCAGGTTGTCATTTTGCCACTGGTTGCTTAGCAAAGGAGTAGTGTAGAGAGCAGATTATGAGGCCTTCCCTAAGTAATTTTGGGCCCTTTCGTCCGGACCACATTGCCCGATGGCTCGAGGTTTCACAGCAAGCAGATTTAATTGTTTTTGTTTCCTTTAAGTGAGCTTCTTTTTAGATAAAAGTGAATTATTGATTGAATTTTTGTCAAACACACTCTAAAGATGTTTGTGGCCTGTTCTTAAGACTGTTTTGTTACAACCTTTGAAAAGATGGTTACGTAATTTCAGATGGTGAAATATTATCTTGCTACCTGTACTGAAATTTGCTGTACATATTTGAAACACAATAACCAGTGGCACATAGAATTTGTTGATTATTGGAAAGAGAATAATATTTCCTGTAAATGTAAATCATGTTCTCGTGAATAACTATTGGGGAGCTGAAAGTAAGTATTTGAATTGACACTATAATTTGTTTTTGTTACTTGATCTCACAGAAATATTTGATAACGTTGTTAATTGATTGTTAGTAATTGTACTTAAACTGTTTTATGTAACTGCACAGTTTCATCTTAATACGTTACGGTGCTGTTGATCTAATTTGTAAAGTTTATTTTTCCAGTGGGGTATTTATAAAAATCTTGATATGAATGATGCTTAGTCCATACTTATCCTGTCCCTTCAATCCCAGCCAATCTTATGCTAGTAGTGCGTACCATTCAGGTAGCTAGAGCGTGATGGTGTCTTGAAATTGAGAGACTGAATTACAGTGAACGTCAAGCACGTATATAATTAAACCTTAATACTTGTACTGCATCTGGCTAGGCACAATCTGATCTTTCTGGCTTTGCGTTTCAGATGCATTTGTCTCTTACGAAAAATCGAGTCAAGGTGAGAGTTTGCTGCCTACCCAAGAACCGGGTGAGATATAATAATATAATCCGAGGATTGGCGGAAGATGAGGACACCGCAGAGTAATTGCCGCGTCTTCGCGCAGTTATGGGAGCCACGGTGCAGATGACAACAGAGCGTATGTGTCAGGTGAATGTGCCATCGTCTGTGTGTCGCTTCACTGACAGATATAGAGCAGACCTTAAAGTTTCTTCGGTTTAGTGCTCCACCGATCGCTCAGCTGTACCGCATGCGGGCTCCAAATTACGCACTGGTTGTGTAGGGTTGGAGGCCTGACTTCGGTGGTCACGGATTACTAGTTCAAATCTGAGGTTGATGGACTACATTATATAGTGATAAACTTTCAAATTATGTTAACCGCCGTAGAGTGGCAAAGTGATCAGAGGCCTAGTGAACTGTTAAATCCGATGGTTACCGAAAACGAAACCGTTTCTCCAGGGTCCAGAATTGGCATTATAGAGATCCCGTATTCCAGTTTTCCGAAATTACCTAACCTGTTCCTGAATGGATTGTACGGAATAGAATGTCTTGATATTAATGCTCAACAGGAGTTGGTTAAATTTTTGTGTTTTTCTGTTACTTAGGAGGAACACATTAACGTTTTAAGGTGTCGTGGGAGACCGTTTTTTTGCTTGTGTCTAGGGTTCTTGGCCGAGATGGTCAGTGAGGATTTAGCGAGGAGGAGCTACTTACGGGAACTGCGGGCCCGTATGCTGAGGGAGAGCCTGTCTGCCAGTGTTCAGAGCGACCTAGTTAGTTAACAATTTTTCTCCGTGTCCAACATGATTACGAGAAGCTGTTTGAGTATTTTCGTGAAGGTCACACTGCAGCCATCGCCTTTGATCTGGAGTTGGCTGAACACAAGATTGTTGCCACTGAACTGCAAGGGTATAAACCGGAGGATCCTTGTAGGATCTTTTTTCTCAAGAGACCGACTACCTATCGTGAACTGGATAACTCAACCACTCTTGTGGAAGGGGCTCAACAACAAGCCGATCAAAGGAGAGGCTGTGAGAAGGCTTAATCTCAACCCCACTCCGGCCACAGTTTTGGCCAGTAAGATGAGGTTCTCACAAGGTGGATGTTACCGGTGTGGCCAGCAGGAGCATTTTGCACGCCAGTCCGAGATCAGCGGAAAATGGCGTTTCGACAACTGACGCCATAGGCATGGATGGCGTGCCTCCTTTCTCACGTTGCTGAGAGCATGTAATAAAGTAAAAGGGGTGACCCATATTCCCCCTCTGTTTGTGTGCGCACACGTCAATCATGAGCCTCTCTTTGTGCTAATACATTCCGGCAGCAGTCTTTCCTTAACGAGTCGTAGGTGGTACTCCAGATATCGAATCATCTGTAAGTTTCCCAATCTAAAGCCCATAAGTAGAGCTCGTAGAACAGTTGATGGTTAAGGTCTTCCTTTCATAGGATCCGTGTGCATTTCTTGCCAAGTCAGTGAATTTTCTTGGTCCATGGAGCTATTGATAACTGCAGCCATCTCCTCATGGGGTGTGATTTTGTGGGTAAAATGGGATTAGTTTTGGATTATGTCCATGGGATATTTTATTTTGGACTTCTGCCTGAGATGAGGTTTCGTTTGTGCCGCCATTCTAGGAGGGCAGGTCACTATAGTCAGTGGGTTCGACGTGCGCACTTACCTCCTGATCGGGCTGTAGCATTTCTTCAGATGTTTCATGGTTTTCCGGAAGTGTTTACTTAAATTAGGTATGACTAATCGTAATGAATCTCGGATTTTACTTTCCGACCATCTTACAGTCAGGCAGTCACCCTATCGGCTATCAAATGGTTCAAATGGCTCTGAGCACTATGGGACTTAACATCTGAGGTCATCAGTCCCCTAGAACTAAAAACTATTTAAACCTTATTAACCTGAGGACATCACACATATCCATACCCGAGGCAGGATTCGAACCTGTATCAATGATGTGTGTCGCTTTGGATCAGAAGAGATTCTCTCTGGTTTCGAGCGGTTAACAGAAGTGGTAAAAGCTGCGAGTCTTGCTTGCAAGATGAAAGCAGAGTTGACCATTTGCAGCATAGTCGACAGGACCGATTGCGGACCTCTGGTACAGAGCCGCGTTGAGGGTATGAATCAGAGGCTCAGACGGTTCTGCGACCGTGTAGGCTGCAGATTCCTCGACTTGCGCCAAAGGGTAGTTGGGTTTCGGGTTCTGCTGAGTAGGTCAGGTGCCCACTATACGCAGGAGGCGGCTACACTGGTAGCAGGGGCCGTGTGGCGTGGACTGGGCGGCTTTTTAGGTTAGAGGGTCTCGGGAAAACATAAAAAGGGCTTCAGGCACAAAGGGAGCAGGCTGAGCACAGGAAGAACATAGATACAGGAACCACTGGTATAACAGTTCTAAATTGTCGTAGCTGTGTTGGGGAAGTACCAGAGCACCAAGCGCTAATAGAAAGCACTGATGCTCAAATCGTTATAGGCACCGAAAGCTGGCTAAAGCCGGATATAAGCTCAGCCGAAATTTTTGCGAAGAACCTAACGGTGTTCCGAAAAGATAGGCTAAACACAGTTGGCGGTGGCGTGTTTGTTGCTGTTACAAGTAGTTTAATTTGTCGCGAAATTGAAATACATACTTCCTGTGAGTTATTATGGGCAGAGGTCATTGTTGGCAACCGGAATAATATAATAATTGGATCCTTTTACCGACCTCCCATTTTAGATGATACAGTTGCTGAAAGATTCAAAGAAAGCTTGAGGTTGATTTCAAACACGTACCCGACTCACACGATAATAGTTGGTGGTGATTTTAATTTACCCTCGATAATTTGGCGAAAATATGTGTTTCATTCGGGAGGTATGCATAAAATATCATCCGAAATTGTGCTAAACGCATTCTCTGAAAATTATTTCGAGCAGTTAGCTTATGAGCCCACGCGAATAGTAAACGTTTGTGAAAACACACTAGACTTCTTAGCAACAAACAATCCTGAGTTAGTAAGGAACATCAGAACCGATTGAGGGATTAGTGAACACAGGGTTGTCGTAGCGAGACTGAATATTGTAATCCCCAAATCCTCGAAAAGTAAGCGAAAAATATACCTAATCAGAAAAGCAGATAAAACTTCACTTGACGCCTTCCTGACAGACAATCTCCACTAGTTTCAAATTAATAATATAAGGGTACACCAGATGTGACTGAAATTCAAAGAAATAGTTTCGGCGGCAATTGAGAGATTTATACCAAATAAATTAACAAACGACGGAGCTGATCCTCCTTCGTACACAAAACGGATTAGAACACTGTTGCAGAAATAACGAAATAAACATGACAAATTCAAGCAGACGCAAAATCCCCAAGATTGGCGATCCTTTACAGAAGCTCGAAAAATAGCGCGGAGTTAAATGCGAGACCCCTACAACAGTTTCCACAACGAAACTTTGTCTCGAAACCTGGCCGAAAATCCAAAGAGATTCTGGTCCTGTGTGTGTTAGCGGCAAGAAACAATCAATGCCATCTCTGCGCGATCACAATGGAGAGTGCTGCCGAAGCAGATTTACTAAATACAGCCTTCCGAAATGCCTTCACAAAAGAAGACGAAATAAATATTCCAGAATTCGAATCGAGAACAGCTGCCAACATGAGTAACGTAGAAGTAAATATCCTCGGAGTAGTGAAGCAACTCAAATCACTTAACAAAAGCAAGTCTTTTGGTCTAAACTGTATACGAATTAGGTTCCTTTCTGAATATGCTGATGCATTAGCTCCATTATTAACAATAATATACAACCGTTCGCCCAACGAAAGATCCTTACCCAAAGGCTGGAAAGTTGCACAGGTCACACCAATATTCAAGAAAGGTAGTAGGAGTAATCCACTAAATTACTGGCCCACATCTTTAACGTCGATATGCAACAGGATTTTAGAACATATAATGTGTCCGTACATTATGAATTACCTCGAAGGAAACGGTCTATTGACACACAGTCAACACGGGCATAGAAAACATAATTCCTGTGAAACACAACTAGCCTGGCTCGTAGTAAAATTGCGTGCTTACGGAATATCATCTCAGTTATGTGACTGGATTTGCGATTTCCTGTCAGAGAGGTCACAGTTCGTAGTAACTGACGGAAAATCATCGAGTAAAATAGAAGTGATTTCAGGCGTTGCCCAAGGCAGTGTTATGGGACCTTTGCTGTTCCTTATCTACATAAACGATTTGGGAGACAATCTGAGCAGCCGCCTTCGGTTGTTTGCAGATGCCTCTGTCGTTTATCGACTAATAAAGTAATCATAAGATCAAAACAAACTGCAAAACGATTTAGAAAAAATATCTGAATGGTGCGAAAAGTGGCAGTTGAAACTAAATAACGAAAAGTGTGAGGTCATCCACATGAGTGTTAAAAGGAATCCGCTAAACTTCGATTACACGATAAATCAGTCTAATCTAAAAGCCGCTCAGCTAAATACCTAGGTATTACAATTACTAACAACTTAAATTGGGAAGAACACATAGCATATGTTGTCGGGAAGCCTAACCAAATTGCTGCTTTTTATTGGCAGGAAACTTAGAAAATGTAACAGACCAACTAAGGAGACTGCCTACACTACTCTTGTCCGTCATCTTTTAGATTACTGCTGCGCAGTATGGGATCATTACCAGGTAGGACTGACGGAGTACATCGAAAAAGTTCAAAGAAAAGCAGTATGTTTTGTATTATCGCGAAATATGGAAGAGAGTGTCACTGAAATGATACAGGATTTGGGCTGAAATCATGAAAAGAAAGGCGTTTTTCGTTGCGACGGAATCTTCTCACGAAATTCCAAGCACCAACTTTCTCCTCCAAATGCGAAAATATTTTGTTGACACCGACCTACATAGGGCGGAACGATCAAGACGATACAATAAGGGCAATCGGGGCTCGTACGGAAAGATATATGTGTTCATTCCTTTCGCGCGCTATACGAGATTGGAATAATAGAGAATTGTGAAGGTGGTTCGATGAACCCTGTGCCAGGCACTTAAATGTGATTTGCAGAGTCTCCATGTAGATGTAGTTGTAAATGAATTCCCCTGTACAAATTATGTGGTCCATATATGAATTATTGCCCAATGTTAATAACCCCGAGTTAATCAAGGATAATAGTCGTAGAGCCCGGGCAAATATTTAGAGCGCCCATAAACTGAAGCAGCACGATACAACCAGAGCCAGTGTCTGGGAAATATTCATGTTGAGACTACTGAGAAATTTTAGAGGAAGAGGCTATGTGAATAAGGCATCCAGAAAACTATGACCCCGCTTTGTGGGTCAGTATAAGGTGTAGGAGGTACCCAATCAGGTCATGCTTAGGCTCTATAATGAAGAGAGTGGAATGAGCTGTAGGTGCACCTTACCTTGTATTAGTTCTGGCGCAGAGAGCACTTTCTAAAAAAAATTGTATGTATATAAACTACTTTAAAATTTCTGTATACAAAACCTTGATTTTAATTTTACTGTATACCACCAATTCAAAAATTTATCTATACAAACGAAAGAAATTTTTATTTAATTACACAATAAATAAAAAAGGATAAAACTCAAAGTTACAATTTAAGGACTTAAGAAAACTAATGAAAGGAAACATAGTGCGAGTTATTCCAGTTTAAGAAATTATTGTAAAGAAAAAGGTTATTCGAGTGTAACTATACTAGATCTCTTGGAATTGAATATCTTAACAAAAAAGAAATGAATAAGAGAGAACTAAGAAATAAAATTATAAGATATCTCTGACTGATGGGTAAAACTAGAAATTTTAAAAATATTCTAAATTTAATACTGAACAATTAATCTATTGTATTGTAAATCCCGAGGTCAGTGTTAATAACAATGATAATAGATTGAATGAAATACCTTTAGAAATTCTTCATAAGCTCTGTAAAATGAGAAATTTAAAAATTATTGTGAACTTAATAAAAAAAACATTTGATCTTATCACAAGGTCTGATGGTAATATTAATAATATTGTGAATGAAGTTCTAGTATATAAATACCAAGAAATTTCAAAACCAATCAGATAAGTTTTTCAGGTTATAAATTTCTAGAAGATGATGATTTTTTAAAACGACGAAACGAATTTATACAAAATCTTCTACTTTTAAATCAGGAATAATAGCTTAAGAAATTAATAATATCAGTAATGTTGCTGAACCACAAGAATTTTTTAATTAATTTACTGAAGAAGTAATCAGGAAATTTCAGAATATTTTAATACAAAGATTTACGAAGGTAAAATGAAGTTTTAACTGTAGTTTTAAAGGACAAGAAAGCACAAGAATTTATTTTTAAACAATTAATGTAGTTTTATTAAGAACTTCTGATTTAGAAGATCATTGTCAAAGATCAGAAAATGAACTATTAACAGAAATGGATGAAATACAGAGGAAAAAGCCTGGTTGGTCTTAATTCTTCTATAAATAATTTAGAATTAAGTGCAAATAGACAAAATCTGGCTGTTTTTATGTCAGTCTACTGAAAGCAATTAAAGATAGGAGAAGTGTAATGCTAAAAATTCCCATCAAAAATGTTTCTTTGCTCAATATAATCTGCCTTGTATCTAGCTGCGTAAAGATTTACTAAATTAAAAAAATATTGCCTTAGCACTAGATCAAATTTTTGAAAAAAAAAAAAAATAATTTTCTTCTTTATTCCTATGATGAAAACTGTACTGAACCTCCTCATTCTCATAAAAAAAAATAAACAAGAAAATCTTAGTAATC
Organism: Schistocerca serialis cubense; assembly: GCF_023864345.2. NCBI lineage: Eukaryota > Metazoa > Arthropoda > Insecta > Orthoptera > Acrididae > Schistocerca > Schistocerca serialis. Next base: position 291,854,457 of record NC_064641.1, read on the forward strand.
CTCTTTTAATTCGAATAAATTCTCATTATTGTTGATTTTATCTGAATTAAGTAGTTCACAAACAACTAATCATGATGGAAAAATTTATCCTTCAGATAGATGTTTAAGATATTTTTGTTTGCAGTAGAATTAGACAATCATGAAAACTATGGTAAAGAACCTAAAGAGGTAAGAATAAAAACGCCCCTAGAATGTGAAAAAATTTAACATAAAAGTTACACTCATTCATTATGGGTATCTTTAGTAATTTACACCGATTTTGAAAGTCTTTTAAAGATGTTTACACTTGTCAACCAAATCGTGAAAAACCTTACATTAACACTGATCAAAACCAAAGATTTTAACCCAATCACTCCATTTATAATGTCTCTTTAAGTCAAACTTTTTCCACATCTTTCCTTTCAATGTTCTATTGAGTCTTTCAGAAAGGGTTCCTTTCAATTCAGAGTACACTGAATAATGTGTACCACAATTAACCTCATTTATGCCCTTTCTACTACATGTTTTGCTGCGCACCTCATCTGTGCAATATTATAGGTTCACACAACTAGCATCAGTGTATCCATCAGCCAACCTTCATCAGATTTCAGCTGTACAAAAGGCATCCATCACACATGATGTGCCATCCATCTGCCAACTTCTTATGGTACCCATTTAATAGCTACACCTCATGTAGCAAAACCTGCAGCTCATGGGACACATTTGTCTGACCAGTCGCTCCAACTGACCTATGCTCATCTCACCTCTATTCCCACCTCACTAATTACCTTCCAATGGCACACATGTCGGGTTAGCCTGCACGCCACGAAGATGTATCGGTCCCCTATTTGAAGCACAGAAGTGCCAAATGATGACACTAAGGAAACTGTGAAATTCCTCAGTTAGGATAGCGTGATAGGGAGTTGAACTGGCCCCATAATGTCAAATTCCTCGAACAATATTTTACATTAATATTGTGACAACTTTTTTACATATTCTCAGGAACGGTCTTGAAAATCACTTAATGATATAGTGGTGTTGAAGTAATTTCATCAGTCATTTGATGAATATATGGGAATTTTTGCTTTGTTTCTGATCGTCATCTATTAGAGTTGGACGCGAAAGCGATTGTTCTTTCTGAATTAGTATTTGAATTGAAAATACATATCAGGATAAGAGTAACTTAGGCGTAGCAGCTATTGTAAAATATGGCATCTACTTTGTTTATATGCAGATTTGATAATTAAAAAGTTTCACTGCTTTTGCAGCAATCAACACATGTAGTTCACACAAACACATGCCATTAATGATATTTATTACAAATGTTTGAGGTATTCAGTCATAAAATGTGGGAAACGTATTTCGGCACTGTTTTCTCATTTATGATCTGCATTGTTGCTATAATCTTCCCCTATTTGTCATAAAAACAATTTATTTTGCAGCTAATGCCTTTGCTCCCTGCCGCCGTTGGATAAGCAGCTACAGCAGCAAGTCGTATACTCTTAGCTCACTTATTTGTTACATAGTTTAATTCTTAATTTCTTTGCGTGTTTTTGGTACTTCCATTGTTTAATTCATAAATTTCGGGCGTTTTATAGTATTTGAGAGTTGTAGCATCGCGTTTTAGTACCTGAATAGTGTAAAATCGCGTAGTCTCCTTCTGCCGCCGAGCAGTGTGTCAGCAGTGCGCAAGTAGCAGCATTACTGCATTTACTAGGCAATCTTGTATTTTAATAACCGTTTAACTTTTGTGTCGAATTGTTTGTGCTCTCTGTAGATTAGTTCATACGTTCTTTGCACAACAGTTTTTAGCATGGATAGGGACTGCAACTGATGTGTTCGGATGCAGGCTGAGTTGGCATCCCATCGCTCCCAGCTTCAGGCAGTGTTGGCTTCGGTCACACAGCTTGAGGCTGTTGCCAATGGGCATCACTGTGTGGGTCCGGATGGGGGTTTGTCTGGGACGGCCAGCTCGTCCCACGCATCCCCCGATCGGACTACAACTGTGGCTGCCCGGGATACTGCCCACACTGTGGCTGACCCCTCACCTGTGGTAGAGTGGGAGGTCGTCTCGAGGTGTGGCAGGGGGCGAAAGACATTCTGGAGGGCTCAACAGAAGGCCTCTCCAGTTTGTCTGACGAACCGGTTTCAGGCTCTGTCTCAGGCTGATACTGATCTTCGGCCTGACATGGCTGCTTGTCCTGTTCCAGAGGTTGCCCCTCAGTCTGCAAGATCCGGGCGGTCGTAGAGGGTGGGCTTACTGGTAGTTGGGAGCTCCAACGTCAGGCGCGTAATGGGGCCCCTTAGGGATATGGTAGCAACAGAGGGGAGGAAAACCAATGTGCACTCCGTGTGCATACCGGGGGGGAGAATAATTCCAGATGTGGAAAGGGTCCTTCTGGATGCCATGAAGGGTACAGGGTGCACCCATCTGCAGGTGGTCGCTCATGTCGGCACCAATGATGTGTGTCGCTATGGATCGGAGGAAATCCTCTCTGGCTTCCGGCGGCTATCTGATTTGGTGAAGACTGCCAGTCTCGCTAGCAGGATGAAAGCAGGGCTCACCATCTGCAGCATCGTCGACAGGACTGACTGTGGACCTTTGGTACAGAGCCGAGTGGAGGGTCTGAATCAGAGGCTGAGACGGTTCTGCGACCGTGTGGGCTGCAGATTCCTCGGCTTGCGCCAAAGGGTGGTGGGGTTTAGGGCTCCGCTGGATAGGTCAGGAGTCCACTACACGCAGCAAGCGGCTACACGGGTAGCAGGGGTTGTGTGGCGTGGACTGGGCGGTTTTTTAGGTTAGATGGCCTCGGGCAAGTGCAGAAAGGGCAACAGCCTCAAAGGGTGTGGGGCAAAGTCAGGACATGCGGGGACCAAGCAGCAATCGGTATTGTAATTGTAAACTGTCGAAGCTGCATTGGTAAAGTACCGGAACTTCAAGCGCTGATAGAAAGCACCGAAGCTGAAATCATTATAGGTACAGAAAGCTGGCTGAAGCCAGAGTTAAATTCTGCCGAAATTTTTACAAAGGCACAGACGGTGTTTAGAAAGGATACATTGCATGCAACTGGTGGTGGCGTGTTTGTCGCTGTTAGTAGTAGTTTATCCTGAGTGAAGTAGAAGTGGATACTTCCTGTGAATTATTATGGGTGGAGGTTACACTCAACAACTGATCTAGGTTAATAATTGGCTCCTTTTACCGACCTCCCGACTCAGCAGCATTAGTGGCCGAACAACTGAGAGAAAATTTGGAATACATTTCATATATATTTTTTCAGCATGTTGTTGTCTTAGTTGGAGATTTCAATTTACCAGATATAGACTGGGACACTCAGATGTTTAGGACGGGTGGTAGGGACAGAGCATCGAGTGACATTATACTGAGTGCACTATCCGAAAATTACCTCGAGCAATTAAACAGAGAACCGACTCGTGGAGATAACATCTTGGACCTACTGATAACAAACAGGCCCGAACATTTCCACTCTGTAAGTGCAGAACAGGGAATCAGTGATTATAAGGCCGTTGCAGCATCCCTGAATATTGAAGTAAATAGGAATATAAAAAAAGGGAGGAAGGTGTAGCTGTTTAGCAAGAGTAATAGAAGGCATATTTCGGACTACCTAACAGATCAAAACGAAAATCTCTGTTCCGACACAGACAATGTTGAGTGTTTATGGAAAAAGTTCAAGGCAATCGGAAAATGTGTTTTAGACAGGTACGTGCCGAGTAAAACTGTGAGGGACGGGAAAATCCCACCGTGGTTCAACAACAAAGTTAGGAAACTACTGTGAAAGCAACGAGAGCTACACTCCAAGTTCAAACGCAGCCAAAACTCTCAGACAAACAGAAGCTAAACAATGTCAAAGTTAGCTTAAGGAGGGCTACGCATGAAGCGTTCAGTGAATTCGAAAGTAAAATTCTATATACCGACTTGACAGAAGATTCTAGGAAGTTCTGGTCTTACGTTAAATCAGTAAGTGGCTCGAAACAGCATATCCAGACACTCCGGGATGATGATGGCATTGAAACAGAGGATGACACGCGTAATGCTGAAGTACCAAACATCTTTTTCCAAAGCTGTTTCACAGAGGAAGACCGCATTGCAGTTCCTTCTCTAAATCCTCGCAGAAACGAAAAAATGGCTGACATCGAAATAAGTGTCCAAGGAATAGAAAAGCAACTGGAATCACTCAACAGAGGAAAGTCCACTGGACCTGACGGGATACCAATTCGATTCTACACAGAGTACGCGAAAGAACTTGCCCCCCCTTCTAACAGCCGTGTAAGAAAGTCTCTAGAGGAACGGAAGGTTCCAAATGATTGGAAAAGAGCACAGGCAGTCCCAGTCTTCAAGAAGGGTCGTCGAGCAGATGCGCAAAACTATAGACCTATATCTCTGACGTCGATCTGTTGTAGAATTTTAGATTCCTACTCTGTAGGAATCAACATGGATTCCGGAAACAGCGATCGTTTGAGACCCAACTCGCTTTATTTGTTCATGAGACCCAGAAAATATTAGATACCGGCTCCCAGGTAGATGTTATTTTTCTTGACTTCCGGAAGGCGTGCGATACAGTTCCGCACTGTCGCCTGATAAACAAAGTAAGGGCCTACGGAATACCAGACCAGCTGTGTGGCTGAATTGAAGAGTTTTTAGCAAACAGAACACAGCATGTTGTTATCAATGGAGAGACGCCTACAGACGTTAAAGTAACCTCTGGCGTGCCACAGGGGAGTGTTATGGGACCATTGCTTTTCACAATATATATAAATGACCTAGTAGATAGTGTCGGAAGTTCCATGCGGCTTTTCGCGGATGATGCTGTAGTATACAGAGAAGTTGCAGCATTAGAAAATTCTAGCGAAATGCAGGAAGATCTGCAGCGGATAGGCACTTGGTGCAGGGAGTGGCAACTGTCCCTTAACATAGACAAATGTAATGTATTGCGAATACATAGAAAGAAGGATCCTTTATTGTATGATTATATGATAGCGGAACAAACACTGGTAGCAGTTACTTCTGTAAAATATGTGGAAGTATGCGTACGGAACGATTTGAAGTGGAATGATCATATAAAATTAATTGTTGGTAAGCCGGGTACCAGGTTGAGATTCTTTGGGAGAGTACTTAGAAAATGTAGTCCATCAAGAAAGGAGGTGGCTTACAAAACACTCGTTCGACCTATACTTGAGTATTGCTCATCAGTGTGGGATCCGTACCAGATGGGGTTGACGGAGGAGATAGAGAAGATCCAAAGAAGAGCGGCGCGTTTCGTCACGGGGTTATTTGGTAACCGTGATAACGTTACAGAGATGTTTAGCAAACTCAAGTGGCAAACTCTGCAAGAGAGGCGCTCTGCATCGCGGTGTAGCTTGCTCGGCAGGTTTCGAGAGGGTGCGTTTCTGGATGAGGTATCGAATATATTGCTTCCCCCTACTTATACCTCCCGAGGAGATCACGAATGTAAAATTAGAGAGATTCGAGCGGGCACGGAGGCATTCCGACAGTCGTTCTTCCCGCGAACCATACGCGACTTGAACAGAAAAGGGAGGCAATGTCAGTGGCACGTGAAGTGCCCTCCACCACACACCGTTGGGTGGCTTTCGGAGTATAAATGTAGATGTAGATGTAGATGTATTGCTGAAATATCGTGACACAGATATATTCATTTATCATTTTTACGTTTTTCTTACACACCCTTAGGATGGAAGTTATTATTATTATGATTATTATTATTTTCTCTAAGATATAATGTCACACTCCCTATTACTGGTCCATAGTCCTTTCATTCGCTCACTACTCTCACCAAACACTTGAAGTTTGTGACAAATTGGAATAATGAAATAAAGGAACAATGGAGGACAGAACTAACGGAAAAATGAGACTTGGGAAAAACTGTGCCTTACATTTCAACTGGTTATGCCAACCGAGCTTCGTAACCTTAATATTGCAACAGTAGACAATGTGATAATGCTCTAATGGAGGACGGTGAGGTAAGGTTAGTCAGAAGCCACTTGGAAACTGGCTAACGCCTTTGTTACAGCACTTACATACAGTGCCTTTAATATGACTCAGTCCCTCACTAGGTGGTGCTGGGTGGTGAGCCGCGACCCTCGGACCCCGGGCACAGGTGTGGTGCGACCTCCAGTAACGAATGGTTCTAACCATGGCTAAGAAACGTCAGCAGCCTGACGTGGCCCTCTGCGTGCCTTACACTGAGCAAGAGACATCTATGGAACGAACCACAGACTGGCAGGTGGAATAGACTATTTACAATGAAATGAGCACCCTTAGCTGCTTACAGGCGTTGACATAAGTCCACGGGGACAGATGAAAATGTGTGCCCCGACCGGGACTCGAACCCGGGATTTCCTGCTTACATGGCAGACGCTCTATCCATCTGAGCCACCGAGGACACAGAGGATAGCGCGACTGCAGGGATTTATCTCTCGCACGCCTCCCACGAAACCCACGTTCTGGCTCTGAGCACTATGGGACTTAACAAACCCACGTTCTCAACGTATTGTTCCGCACTACATTCGTAGTCCCCCCGCCCATTATACTCATTACCCGCGGCGCGTTGCCGATTCCCGTAAGAGTTCGGGCACTGTTTGTGCATTCGCACAGAAGAAGTAGATGGTCAAGTGGCCGGTGAGCCTTAACTGTCCGAAAGAACAGATACCATCTTAGTAAATATAAAGACTATTTACGCTGGCGAGCGCCCCAGTGGCTCTGTGAGCAGGAGGGGCTCAGTTCGACTCTCAGCCCATGAGGCAAGCGGTCCTGTCAGAAATAAGACAGAGCGGCGGCGACATCATGGAAGACGCCATCGCTATGACGACTGAGTCTAGGTGACTTGCTCTTTCGACGCAAACCCAGCCTCGCCCGACGGCTGCAGAAGTAAGGTATGCCGTTGTACGAAAGTAATCCTAGTCACAGTAACTTAACGGACACCGAGCAAACGGCAATCCGTGGTTAGCGCGGTGGCACAGTGGTGGCTCAGCGCAATGCCGTAATTGGCCTAGTTTTTGGCATCGAGCCCATGATTTATGTACCCTCGCTTCAAGTTGAGAGATATGGTCAGATGCAATGAAATCGATGGGCTGTAGCGGCTTTCTCACAATGTATCGATATCACTATTCTTACGATCTTTGACTAATAAGTTGCCGTTGGAGCACAGCGGCCTCTGGTGTAACGGCTCTGAGCGTTGTGGCCGGTTTGCTGGCAAATATGAGCTGAGGAACGAAGCTGTAACGAGCTGTCCATGGGGCCTCTTCGCTGTGGTGTTAGCTGTTGGCGGGCCACCAGTATTGTTGCTCCACGTAACTTATTGAGTACCGAAGTGGTTTGTGCTGTGATTTATCAGAAGGGCACGAGGTGTCAGAGCCCTGTTCACTGTCATTTTCGTCTCTCTTCGTTGTGTTTATTCGGTACAAACGTCCATGTCTCCATGGCATTTGAAGATCAATGATATTCCAAGATCGGGTAGACATTTTAGACTCATTCATTGGCTGATACATTATAATTTATTTTATATTTTCACGTTACGTATTCGTCATTCTTGTGAATATTTGGCCTGAATAAATTGCCGTGATTAAGAAGAAAGCTTCTTTTGAAGATTAGCAGTGTGTATTAAATGTGTTGTAACTTAATTATTCTTGTGTTATTGGAAAATATGTTAAATCTTCAACTCATGTCTGTTGTGGGCTCAAAATTATAATGCCTACATATTGGTGTTAAATAGCTTTTTTATCAGACAAATTTAAATCATATTTTAATATCACCATTTGGTAATTAATTCCCCTCTGATCTGTTCTGGTTCTGTTGTTTAGATGTACATGTGCCTTTATTACGACTTTACCCTTATTTCATTCTGTATCATATAGAGCTTGTGTTTTGCATTAAAGAATATTAAATCATTTTGTGCTAAAGTTATCTTTAATTAATCTTTTTAAATTATTTACATTGGCATTGAATTGTCAATGATTCTCATTGCTTGGGCTTTTAATTAATTAAAAAAGGCTTAATTGGATGCTATGTGATTGAAACTGTGTAAAATAAATTTGTGTTCTGCCAGTGAATGAAATGCGTAAAATCCCCAGTATCCCAGCCCTTCCCAGTTTTCCTATCTAGATCAATTACGAGGCTGTAATTATATAATTTCAACTGGTAGCAGAACCTGGTTGTTCTCTGATCATGTGGAAATTTTTTGCCTAAGCATCTTCATTTACCGGTTTTTTTTCAGAACTGGTATTAATTATTGTACTGTTTCAGCTAACTATTATTGTGCTATGGGCGCACAGGCGTGTCCTGGAATAGCTCTGCTTCATCAAGAGCAATTTTAATTGGAGTTAAAAATATATGGCAAGGAAACGGATATGATCGTTAATGAATTAGCAGCGCATTTAGTCTTGCACCATACAACACTTTTCCCTAATAACTGAAGCTTTAGTTATGTCACGGGAAAGCTACGTATAATTCTAACGTGCCGTGAAACACGCTAATGTTACCCTCTGAGAGGATTTCAAAGTTCGGCCGTGCGCTTGCCTAATGGCAAGGATGTCGGACTACAATTTCGAATTTTGTGACGTTTACAGTAAAACCAAACGGACATTAACCTTGGGAGTTAATGGAAGTGGTAAAATTTTAAATGAATGAAAAAAAGAACAGTCGCCAGTCTAATTAGGCACATTAATTTGGAAGTATATATTTGAGAAAATTGGGTATTAGTTATTAAAGTTGAGATTTCCCTTTGAATAGCAAACAGGATACAAACTGACATAGTGCACTCTGTACTGTGTGTAGAAGAGGTTACTAATAACACACACCATAAATTATGCGGAGAAAAATTGAGCCGAGCTCGTAGTATTGACAGCCACTATCATCAACATTACTTAATCAAAGTACTGAAACATCACTACATGAAGTGCAGAATTAATTTTGCACATGAGCGGCTTCTGTCTTCGCTGACAAGAATAACAAGAAAACAGATGAATAACATCTTAAATACACTTTTTAGGCTCCTCTGCATATTTCAGTTTTCCTTAGTAGCAGTAATACTTCAATTTTTCTTAACGGGAGGACAATATGATGGGGATCCATAAACTGGTATAGTTCACTAGCCAAGGCTCTTTGATTATTGCAAAAGTAAAAACTATCTCTAAAAGTTAATCATTCACTTAAATTACTTTGCAAGGTAATAAAATGCAACACTGGGCTTAATTAATTTCAAAGGGAACCATTCATGATTGGTACGAAAACTACACTATCTTTGAAAATGTGCATAACTTCCCTTCTATTAGTACTACCGCAAATCGGTTCTTTAAAGATTTATATGTACTTGTCCTTTAATCATCTGTGAAGCAGGTATTTTTGGCAATACTATTTCCACACCCTTCCACTGTAATCCTACAAAACTATATTTTGTAATAAACTGAGGATACTTTAGCAAAAGTCTATTCAACTTCATTTTTATGGTTTTAACTTTTAAATAATTAAAGTTTTCACTTTCCTATTGGTTGATCTTTAAATTTTTGTGCTTAAACTTCGTACCTTAAGAGTTTCACTTGGAGTAGTCCATAAAGAAAACATTCAAATTTTATTCTTACTTTAAGTTTTGTTACTCCTTTTACTTTAGACAAAAAATCACCTTTAAACACATGAATGCCAGAATTGTTCATTTAAATCAGGATACTCGTTTTTAGTAGCACTTAGGTGAGGACCCTACATAGGTTCGTTATCTGGATTGAAGTTTTGGTTTCGAATACGAATTGACGTTTCATGTGATTATTATTGAAACAACACATAAGTTAACTGGTCCACACAAATATATATAACTTAACTGATTGTATGAAGTTTGTGAAGCAGTGGCGAAGATTAGTGTCAGGCGAAATGTCAGCTAACTGTACTCATGGCTCTTGATGTGCGAATGCTCTATAAAATCTCTTCTTAGCGTCGGGTTTTCAGCTTACTAATGCCATTCCATTATTCTGTGAAAACCAAATAACAGCCAGATCGACATCCGAGGCAAATCCCTTCTAATGCAGCTTCAAATTGCGTCTCTAATCAACGAGGAGGTGTACCGTGCTAAGGCTTGCCACACACTGCGTGACGTTCACACAAAGGAGCCGCTCAGCTCGACCGCCAAACCCACCTTTTACATCGTGCTGTGCCACTTTCGTTGCAGAGGGACTTCCCTACACTGCTTACATGTTACAAATACAAGTGCCCAAAGCATGAACCAGCTTTTAACAAACATACGTCTTTCAGAAACATATTCATATTATAAAAATTTAAAATTTCGAAATATTCTTTTGTTTTTTCCATATATACATTACAAAACTATAATTTTCTTGCCATACATCAAATCAAGGAGTTCAAACAACACGAAATTAACACTTCATAAATTGCAGCTACACAGTTAGTTAAAATAAACACACTCCTAGTCGATATAAGTGTTACAACATAAGCACTGAGTGAACATATCTCCTGACAATATCAGTTTCATAGTTTCAGCAACTATATTTTAGTCTTCAGCCCTTTTAGAACTGGCTCAAAATATGGCCTTTCTTAGTGACAATTAACCTGCCAGTCCTGCCAGTAGACAGTGGTGACAGGTGCTAGCGCGATTGGCGCATTGGAGTAACCGAGTGTCAGACATAAAGCAGTTAGAGGTAACAGCCGAGCAAGATAGTTCAGTGGAATACATACTTAACCAAATTAAATACTTGCATGTTAAGGTTAGCCTTCTTCGATTAGAAGAGGGAGGACATGCTATTCAGACGCAGGGTGGAATTATAAGACAAGTTTTGCGGAATATTGTTTTTGTCACGGAATTACCAACTGGTAGGTCTGTTGATAAAGAGTATGCTTTATTACCGAATCCTCTGGATCATCTATTAAGAGAGGTCACTGATCTTTCGATAGAGCAACTTATCCAGCTTAAGAGATATTTGTAGTTAACAGACCAAATGGAACATCATGCGAATACGTTGCGAGGTGCCGTGGCTAGCAGTGTATTTAACACTAAATTCTCCTAGAATTTACATATGTAAATGATGCTCTAAGCCCCCCGCCCCCTATTCTAACTCCGACTTTTGCTGTTGCACATGGATTAAAAAGATACGCGAACTGACTGTAATCAACCCTGCAAGTGGAGTAGAAAAGAGTTTGGCACCTGCAATAATTTAATTTGATAAATAAGTTAAATAAAGGAAGGGTTCATTAACGTAGTGAGAAATGATAGGGTTGCTCTACCGATTAACAGAATGAAAGTTCTGTCCAAAATAACAATATGATTTATTAAGACTAGACACAAAAAGATAAACAATAACACATGAAACATTTACAATACATCAAATTGGCTCAAACTGGATAATCAAATAAACGCTGTGAAGGTGAAGTTGTCCCTAAACTAGATTGTGACGTTTATGACGAAGTGGCATGTGGAGCCAATTCCTTGCAACTCAAATCTTAAGAGAGACACAAAGCTAACCCAACATTAATTGCTGCTACATTAGTGAGAACTCAGACAATGAACACCCAAGATAGAACAAAGTTAGAAAAGACGAACAGGCGCGCTCTGCTGAGCTCTGATTATCGCCTAGCAAAAATGCCTGCTTTGCCGGTGCTGTGGACGTACATTACCAAGCTGTCTTCTTAGATGCAACGACACGATCTGGCGTACTGCAAGCGATGGCTGGTTGCTTCAATGTCCTGTCGTGGTGATGATAATGTCGCGAGTATAGCCTGAAACAAATTGTCCTGGTCTGGTTGTTCCAGACTAAAGACTTCCTATCAATACAAACGCACCTCTGAGGAAGACGAAGAAGGCTCGCCACACAATCACTGATGGTACAGTCATTGATTTTCACAAGCGAAGTTACACAGTAACTTCGATACAGTCAACTTTAGCCAAAACTGCCCAAGACAGACAACATAGGCCGCTTGTACGTAGAACGCCCAATTGCCAACTGTACTCGGAAACTTACGTTGAAGTCGAAACTTCAGCAATTTTGTTAAACAGTTACAATCAAATGAAAGTATATTAGACAGCCAACGGAAGGCAGGCTGTCCAGAGCAGCGAGAGCTCAGTGTTGGAACCTACTCCGACTGAAAGGCGAGAGCCAACAACCCACAAGACCACCTGTACAAACCGAACACAGTACCTTCCCGCCCCCACAACAATGGCCGCGGTTAACCGTTCCAATCAGCAACTCGAGAACCGGCGGAAAATTCCACTCTATTGCCGGAGCACTACCATTCCACCAATGGAGATTCTTGGCGCCAGTTTCTGCGCTGATTTTGCTACGTCACAGAGCTATGCCCTGAGCAAGCCAATCACAGTTACGATTTTCCAGAAAGCACGGGAGTTTGCCCGCCACAACTGCCTGGGTACACAAGTCATTCCCACACCTCGCTGGTAGCCCGCCAGAAAGTGTTTTCGCTAAGCTTCTGCAAAGTAACGGAACCTCTAGCCCAGCCACTACTTCAGGCCCCTCCGAGCGTGTCTCCGCCACTATTCTACAATGTCGGCGTCTTGAAAGCATTCACTCGACTCCCTCACAACCGTCGGCTTACCCTTTCAAGATCAGCTTTGCCCGCCTGTGGCCGGACCACCCGGGTGACAAGAGACGCTGCGTGGGAAGTCCGCGTGTGAAGGAATAGCAACTTTTCACTGCATGCAATTAGAGAGGAAAATCGTAAGATATAAATATGAGAGGGGGCTCATGCCACCTCTCAACGTTACGCGTTTCACAAAAATTGTTATGGGGTTATTATATCCATTAACTAGAGGGATGCTAACTAGGATTTTTTCTGAGGTTCTCTCAATTCAATCTTCATTAAGAGCACTCAGCAAATGAATAGCGAGCTTAAATTACCCCCTAGAATTAAAAGAGAACCTGAGAATAAATATTTTTGGCGTGTATAATCTATTGATGAAAACTTGACTGATTATATTGAGAAGGTTCGCACCGCTATGATCGCTTTAGAGCTTCCGGGCACGGAGTTAGACATTGTTGATAATGTTCTTGGGGGAATGAAACCAGATGACTGACTACAGTTTACCTTTTCCACTAAATCCACCTCTCAGGCTGAACTTTATCATTTCCTCGTTTCCATTAAGGAAATGCGGTTGGACGATGAATGGCGCGACAAAACCGGGAACTCCCATCGTAGCATTTGCTGGAATCTTGAGAGTTCGGAAAGTGTTCCTCATTTCCAGCCTAAAGTTGGGAACTGCTATCGATGTGGTAATCCAGGGAATTTGGTACGAGACTGCATGGATAAGTGGGGTCCACGACCAAGCAGCTGATGCCAGAAGGAGACGGGTGTGGGTAACGCCCCTAAACAACCGAAGCAGTGCGCCCACATTAGATCGGCAATGGGTGGAACAATGTCTGTGTGGAGTTTAATCAGCAGCCTGGTTGTGCTCTTCTTGACTTTGGTAGTATCTTGTATTACCAATAGCATCTCGTGCATCGTACCTTTTGCAAGCTGCGCTCCTTGTGTACTTCTACACAGAGATGTCATGCTGTCAATGGTCAAATGTTACCTCTGATAGGTGATGTGCGAGGAAGCTTAGTATTCTGGGGTTTTAATGCCCGCTAATCTCTTAGTGGTTGATGGTCTCACTGTTAATTTACTTTCGAGTTGCGGATTTAAATGCCCTAGTGGACTCGTTCTTTATTATGGTGGTAACATCTTTATTTCAACTTTTGCTCTAGTGTACTTATTGTTCTTTGCTCTTGTCGGTGAGTATTTTTGTTAATACGGTAAACGAGCAATGTCATGGTTTTGGTCTTGCTCACTTGGACATTGACTGGGTTAGGAAGATGTTGAAGAACTTTCAGGGTTCTCCAGAGGTTCTGACAGACTTGGTGCTACTTGTAGAATTGAGTATAATACCCGTTTGAAAGATGGTGTACCTATTAGGCAAGCTTCTCATGGGTTATCCCCTCCGAAGATGAAAGCCCATAGGAGAATAATCGACCGTACCATTAGTGAAGGGATTATTAAGGCGTCCACCTCCCCTTATGCCCTTCTGTCTTTTTGGTTCCCAAGAGGCAGAGGGACCATTATAGAGCTGTTGTCGGTTATAGGCTTCTCAATGAAATGGTTATGTTAGAATCTGTTCCTCTACCGGATCATTACACTTGTTTTACTTGGTTTTCGGGGGCGCATTATTTTAATATTTTAGATCTGAACCGAGCTTATTTTCCGGTACGCTTAACTGAGGAATGCAAACATGTAACCGCCTTCTGTACCGATTGGAATCTTCACAAGTTTAATCGTGTTCCATTCCGGCTTTCCACCGGGGCCGCGGTACTGCCTTGCTTGTCAGATAATGTGCTCGGAGACATTAAATTTAAGTATGTCTACAACTACCTGGACGATGTCTACAGTGCGATGTTTCATGTACGTTTGGTTCAGCCTCTCCCCCCTCGATAAATTATGTAACAAAGGAGTAGTCTTTGTCTAGGGGTGAAAGGCAGCAAGCCTCCTTCGAAGCCGTTAAGGAAGCTCTGGTTAACCTTCACGTTTTAGGAATTCCTAATGTTGAACTTCCCTTTATCGTTAAAACCGACGCTTCGCACTCCGGTGTGGCCGCTGTACTTTTGCAGGAGTTTGAGGGGCAAAGATGTCTTTAGCTTATGTCTCGAGAGGATTATTAACTGTCGAATTAAAATATTCCTTATATGAATAGGAAGCTATCTCTGTTCTCTTCGCCCAAGAGAAGTTCAAATTTTAGAGCTTGGAAAAAAGGGAAGAATTGCCCGTTGGGCTGTGCATATATTGACATTTAAGTTCACCGTTAGGCCCATTAGAGGCACTGACAGTCAAGTCATTGATGCTCTTTGCAGGATGTTCGAAGAACATGACTATACTAGCCAGGTCTGGTATATGAAACGGGAGCCGTACTCACGGAAGTTCTGGAGTTCTTTTCTGATCTTAAATTTAAGCAAGATCAAGACCCAGTTATTCTACCTATTTAAATGACGCTTACAAGAGGGACACCAGGTTAACGATTATGTTCTGAGCAAGGGAATTGCTTGTCGTATGGATATCCAACGCAAGGAATTAAATATTTATCTCCTTAGTAAGTAAATACCTACCATGTTTCAGTACTTTCATATCTCCGTTGCAGGGCGTCATTTGGGACTATATAAAATACTTGTTATCCGTCCTTCCTTGTATAATACCACTCAGCCTAAAGCTATTAAAGCTTCGATAGGTTCTTTGATGTTGTCTTATCCTGTTAACTCACCCTTGGCCAGTTCATGGTCCTTGATGAAATTTTGCCTAAGATGATCGAATCGAGAGATGTAGAGAGTAACAATATGGAAGTCAGCGTCTTAGAAACAACCACAGCAGGCATCCATGTAAGGTTAAAATTAGTGATGATGTGTTCATACGCAACTTCGCTATGAGCCGAGAACGACAGCTAGAACTTTCAGATAAATTGTCAGGTATTTTCAGTTATTGCGCACAAAGACTGGTAGGTTATTCAGGGTACATGTTAGGTCGTGAGCTTTAGCCCTAAACCGCACTAGGATTCGGCGTAGGTTGAGCTGCGGCGGCTTACTCGTATCAGTACCACTATTCTTGTGGTCTTTGACTAAGATGATTGAGTGCAGTGACCTCTGGTGTGGCGGCTCCGGACATGGTGGCTGGTTTGCTGGGCAGTATGAGCTGAGGAACGAAGCTGTAATGAGGTTTCCGTGGAGCCTCTTCGCCATGGTGGTAGCTGTTGGCCGAAACGTCTTTACATATTGACGATGTGGCCACATACCCTGAAAAATTTTATTGACATTATCAAGTCTGTTCTTTCCAAGAGACATGACGACCTCTCTGTACTCTCTGTATCACTGGCAAAACCTCGGCAGCAAGAACTAATTTTTCCTAAGGGACCGACAAAGACCCTCTGCTTGGAGATTGGGACAAATTAAACTGCCGCAAATTAAATGACGGCCCACATGATGAGCCATTTAGACAGGATTTCGAATGTTTAAATTGACACCGTTCCTCGCAATCGACTTCCAGTCAAATTGCATGCCAAACTGAGTATCGTCTGTGCTGTGCGACAGGATTCGTTAATCTCTGTCAGGAAGATCGTAGTCCGTACTGGTAGTTGGGAAGTCATTGTAAAACAGAAGTGATATCTGGCGTTCCCCATGGAAGTGTTGTAGGCTCTCCGCTGTTACTGAGCTAAATAAACGACATAAGAGACAACCTGAGCAGCTTAGATTGCAGATGATACTACCATTTACCGACTTGTCATGCCATCACTTGATCAAAATCAGTTGCAATATGATGGAGACAACATATTTGTACGGTGCGACAAATAGTAATTGTCTCTAAATCATGAAAAGTGAGACGTCATCCACATGAGTACTGAAATTAATCAGCTAAATTTCGGTTGCACGACAAATCACACAAGTCTGTAGGCCGTGTATTCAACTGATTAGTTAGGGATTACAGTTAGCAATAACGTAAATAGGGATACTCGCGAAGAGAGTTTTGCGTGGAAAGTGGACCAAAGATTGCAGTTTAGTGCCAGGAAAATTAGGAAGTGGCACAGTTCTTCTAATTAGACTGATTACACTAGGCTCCTCCGTCCTCTTGTCGAGTATTGCTGTGCGGTGTGGGATTCCCATCAGATCAGCTTGATGGATAACGTCGAAAAAGTTCAGAGAAAGGTAGTTGATTCTGTGTTATCGCGAAATAGGGGAGAGAATTCGACGAGTATGATGAAATAAAAGAAATCAGAGCTCGCACAGAAAAATTTAAGTGTTCGTTTTTCCCACGCGCTGTTCGAGAATGGAATAGTAGAGAAATGGTTCGGTGAACCCTTTGCCACGTAGTTTCAGTGTATTTGTGTATCTGTAGATATCATATCAGATTCATCAGCGGAGCAAATTCCTCGACTCGTTAGAGTGTAAACGTCACACAATTTTAGTAGTACTGCGGTATTCGTAGAGCATTTATCGACCAATCGTCTAGCGATCGACAGCTCTATCAAGGAAGAGGCAGCATTCAAGAGAACCATCCTGAACAATCCGTGTAGAAAGAAACTGGATACTGAAATACTGATGACAGACGAGATGACATTGAGTTCATCTAAAGCTGCATATATTGCTGTTATAAATTATACAGAAGGCAGTTCAGCTGAAGACTGGATGTATCTTTAAAGGTTAATCACAAACGCTGCACGGAAAAATGTAGGTACAAAGAGAATAACTGCGAAGAAGCCTTCGGTAGCAAGACAAATACTTCAGTTGAGCGACGAAAGAACGGAAAATGATTCAGGGAAGAAAGGAATATAGCAAGACGTCAATTAGGAAGGGGAAAAAATAGAAAGTGCAGGGAAGATAGGTTGAAACTGCTGAAGGAAGGATGGGAATAAATCGAAAAAATAAGTGGTCGTGAGAAGGTCTGATTTACCATAGAGGAAAGTGAAAACAACTTTCGGTATGATTAAACCAAAGACGTCAATATCAAGACTGCAAGTGGCCTTCACTAACGCAGAGCAGGGAGCGGATAGCTGGAAAGAAGGCGTGGCAGGCCACTATGAGGGAGAAGAACTGTGTGAAGTGATAGAAGAATACGACACTGCAGTGCCTGTATTGTTAAGAAGTGTTATAGAATATTCCTGAACACGCATTGCCACGAGTACAGCCGTCATGAAGCACAGGAAACGTTTTCACAATTGCGAATACGGACAACCATCAGCTGTATAGCGGAATGACTACATCGAAAACTTGTACCAGACAGGGACTCGAACACGAATTTCCCGCCTTACGCGAGAGTTCACCTTAGCCGCATTAGCTGTCCGTACACGACTCACGGCCAGACAGAAACTTCCATATTTTGTCGTTCATACGTCTTAATCTCCACTCTTACATATAATGTGATTCCCACAATTGAAAGTCGCTATAGAGGACAACCACTCTGGCACTAGGGAAAGTAGAGATACCAGAGGGGTATTTACGACGTTGCGATTGACAATGGAAGCAAGACTGATGAAAAATCAAGACTCGCTCATAGAATCTGTCGACCTGGGAAAACTATTCGACACGGTACAAAATGCTGCAAAATGTTCGAACTTTTGAGAAAAATATGAGTAAGCTTCAGGATGATAGGACTTGTGTTAAGTCATCAGCTTCCATGGTAGTAGAGGAAGCAGCGGACTGTTGAGGAAGAAAGAGACTGAAATACGTGCACCAAATAATTGAGGGTATAGGTGCTCTGACATGAAAAGTTTGGCACTGGAGGGGACCTCGTGAAGGGCCACATCAACCCAGTCAGAAGACTGACGATTCTAAACAAGAAAAAGTAGAAAAGTTATAATTATTACACTTAAATAATATAACTACGTAAAACATTTCTTCTTTGTTTCCAAGTACCTGTCTGCAGTCACGGTGCACGCCAAAGTCCGCATGCAACAGTGCCATAGCACGCAGCTAAAGGTGCCAGCTCATCAGATCCAGCTGCTAAAGTGATCATGCAGTAGCGCATTTTTTGCATTTGAAGGAATTGAAACAAGTGGACTGAACACCGTGAAAAGAGGCGAAAACCGAACCACCAACCGACATGGTGATGGCGAGTGTTCTTTGGAACTGCCATGTAGAGGTCCCAGTACATTAAACAAGGCAAGGGAACAGCGTCGCAGAAGCATAGTGCCAACATCTGCTGATATCATTATAGGAACGTGTCAAGAAGAATCGTCACGGGAAGCTTTCCTAGTGGGTTGATCCATTAAACTTAGTGAGTTCAGCAGCGTAAACTCTATTCCCAGTATGCGTTTGAGGACCCAGCTGCCGCGTAATTGCAACGAAACTTGACTCCGATGCAGGTATATGAGCACCGACATATACCAGGGTTTAATATGGCATTTGTGTATTTGCGACGTGCGCGAGGTAAACGCGGAAACGTGAGCTATGGGACATTATTACTAAATGCGTCCAAAAAGGAACAAGGTGTTCATACTATTTTCTTGATTGTCGAAGGATAAACACCGGTAGATATCCGTCGGAAGGTGAAGAATTTGTGTGGGGCACCATGTTTGACAAAATCTACGGTTGCGGAATGATGAACCCAGTTTTGTGCTGGTGGTGACTGAACAGAAGACGCTGGTCGATCTGTAACGCAAAAGTTACACCAGTTCAAGTGGGAGACACTGCAGCACCCACTCTATACTCCTCATCTCTGCCTGAAAGGTCTTGAAGTTTCGACGATTATTGTCGGACGAGGATTAGGGACATTTTCACACAGCACAACACGGTGTTTTATCAAAGGGTTATCTTCAACAAGGTCCGTCGGTTGGGCGACTGCCTCAATGGCCACGGCGATATTGCCTGATTGGCATACCGATTCTGGTCTTTACGACCTTCTGGTGGAAACGAGGTTCTCCCATTAACACATTTCATCTGCATAACTCTCTTCTTAGTGACTGCATAGACCTAAGGTGATTTTCGAGGTTAACGTTCCTGAACAGACAGTATACATACTTCTAGGTCAGAATATGTAGAGGAGACCAACACCATCACCGTTTCACTGTCACGTCTCCTTTTATGCTACTTCCTTTCGACAACGAACGCCATGTTCAACTCAAATAGGAAATAGGATATAAACAGGTCAGACAGCTAAAAAGAACCGATAAAGGTACTGCAGATATTGATATCATTCCTTCAGAAAACTGGATAGATCAGTATAAGAACATATGATATAATCTACATTCCGATGACCCAATGAAACGAAACGCAGGGGATGGGAAACGGGATTAAAACGTGCATTCACGAAAACAGAAAAGACCTGGTTGGAATAGAATTAACTCAGAAATGGTAATATCTAGTGGAACGTTCCTAGAATTCAGAATGTTTCGTCTCTGTACCATATGTTGGTGCACAAGTGAAAGAGAACAACTGTAATGTGCTGAAGTTATTTCACTGTTTAAAATAGGGGACAAATGTAACAAAATGTAATGACCTGGTCAGGCAATGGATGAAGGGCAGAACACTTCAAGATGTAAACACTGCGAAAGATAATTTCTGAACGGAACGATTTATACCGACGACCAATAAGTTTTACACGACAGTAAAGACAAACTACATATAGCGGTAGGCTACATGGAATAAGCAATACAAGAGTTAAATATAACCTGAAGGTATCGATAGCTAAAACAAAACAACAATGGTCTTTTTAGGAAAATATCCTGTAAGGACCAAGGACAGGTGTCCCATTTCCAGTATCTCGGATGTGAAACAACTTTTGAAGAAATGTAAGATATAATTAAGAAAATGAATAGCTCCCAATGTATACGTGGCACGACGAGAACAACACTGAACGGTAAAAAGAGAAGAGAAACACGAATTAAATTTTAGAAAATCATGGCACTATCCAAAGTACTGTATGGAACAGGAAGCTGGGCATTGATACCAAAATATCTAAGACAGCAAGATCCATCATAAAATCAAGTTCTTTAGATCAGTAAAGGGCTGCACAAGAGAAGACTAAATAATAAATGGAGATGTAGAGAAATAAATGTGGATGAAGCGGTTAACTGAAAACATACTCAGACGAAAGCAGTCTTGGAGAGACCTAAGTATACGTATAACACCTCAGAGATCCATCGACAACCGATGCAATACAACGATATCGGCAGAAGGAGTGACGGAAGGCCAGGAGGAGATGTTTGACAGGAGAAGAATTTCTTTTTTCGGAGCAGATGTTTAAACTTTCGGTCTACTAGCCGGAAGAGCAACTCTATCGAAAGTCAACTGTCTCAGTTCGAGTCAAGGCACACTCTTTGACTTTCTCAAGAAGTCTCACAACTGCGTACATTCTGAACCCGATTGCAATATTCATTCTGGGTCATTAATTATCATTATGAAAAACGAATGTACAAGCGTGAATCAACAGTTTTGAGCTCCGCCATCCGAATGCAGCTTGTTCTGTAGCAAAATTATCCGAATTCGCAGTCATTTGTGTTGCCGAATCCAAATGAGTAAACTAGTGCATCTGTGTATGGTTTATGTGGTGTCACCGCCAGACACCACACTCGCTAGGTGGTAGCCTTAAATCGGCCGCGGTCCGCTAGTATACGTCGGACCCGCGTGTCGCCACTGTCAGTGATTGCAGACCGAGCGCTGCCACACGGCAGGTCTAGAGAGACGTCCTAGCACTCGCCCCAGTTGTACAGCCGACTTTGCTAGCGAAGCTACACTGACATTTACGCTCTCATTTGCCGAGACGATAGTTAGCATGGTCTTCAGCTACGTCATTTGCTACGACCTAGCAAGGCGCCATTACCAGTTTATATTGAGATTGTTATTAATGTACCGTCAAGAGCGATGTACACCAATTATGGATTAAAGTTAAGTATTCCAGCAACAACGTACCTTATTGGCTATATTAATTACATTGTCCTGTTCCAGACTTCACGCCAGTTTGCGTGAGCTTAAACGCGTACATTTCGGCCTCCTCTAGCTACACGGTGTTGGCTCTTCTGCCAACACATCAGTTTATCTTGCATCGTTGTCTAGAAGATGTGTGTTTATAGGATTTGCGGAGCTGGATACCAGGCTTTGCTGCCGTTATCGAATCGATTGTCTATGTTAATCAAACTATCTCTTATTTCCGTGTGGATAGCGTTGTTGATGGCACAGTCCCGGGAAGCAGTTGACAGTATCTTAACGTTTTTATAGTTTACCTAATTTCAACAGCATATGACGCAACACACAAGGGCTTCTGCAAAAGTTTACAAGTAATAGTTGTAGGCATCTTCTGAAGATGACGACAAAATACTTTCCTGGAATATGACAGTTTTCGTGACGCTATCGAACACCCCTCATGCACCTTGGACCTTGCTGTCGGTGGGTGGCTTGCATGGAGGGGTGTCTTCTGAGGCGACAAACTGACGTGTGTTTCTGTAGAGGGATAGTAGCCTTTCCAGTAGGTGCAGGGGCAACAGTGTGGATGATTGACTGATCTGGCCTTGTAACATCAATCAAAACAGCCTTGCTGTTGTGGTACTGCGAACGGCTGAGAGCAAGGGGAAATCACAGCCGTAATTTTTTACGAGGATGTGCAGCTCTACTGTATGGTGAAATAATGATGGCGTCGTATTGCGTAAAATATTCCTGAGGTAAGATACTCTCCCATTCAGTTCTGCGGGCGGAGATTATTCAGGAGTATGTCATCATCAAGAGAAATAATACTGGCATTCTACGGATCGGAGTGTGGAATGTTAGACACCTTAATCGGGCAGCTAGGTTAGAAAATTTAGAAAGGGAAATGGATAGATTGATAGAACGCTTTAGTGACGTTCGGTGGCAGGAGGAACAAGAATTTTGTCCAGGTAAATACCGTGTTATAAATACAATGTCAAATAAGGATAACGCAGGAGTGGGTTTCAGAATAAATAAGAAAATAGGAATTCGGGTAAGCTGCTTTAAACAGCATAGTGAACGCATTATCGTCGCCAAGAGAGACAGGAATACAAGTTTACATGCCAACTAGTTCCGCAGGCGATGGAGAGACTGTAGAAATGTAGCCGCGCGGTATTAGCCGAGCGGTCTGAGGTGCTGCAGTCATGGACTGTGCGGTTGGTCCCAGCGGAGGTTTGAGTGCTCCCTGGGGCATGGGTGTGTGTGTTTGTCCTTAGGATGATTTCGATTAAGTAGTGTGTAAGCTTAGGGACTGATGACCTAAGCAGTTAAGTCCCATAAGATTTCACACACATTTGAACATTTTTTGTAGAAATGTATGATGAATTAAAAGAAATTTGCAGATAGTTAAAGGAGACAAAAATTTAATTGTGATGAGGGACTGAAATTCGATAGTAGGAAACGGAAGAGAAGGTACAATAGTGGGTGAATATGGACAGGGGGAAAGGATTGAAATAGGAAGCCGCTTGGTAGAATTTCGCACAAAACATAATTTAATCATCGCTGCCACGTGGTTTAAGAAGATTATGTACGTAGAAAACACATGGATGCTCCCGAAGGGGTCAGATTAATTATGTAATAGTTAGACAAAAATTTAGAAAACAGATTTTCAATTAGAAGACATTTCCAGAGGCAGATGTGGACTCTGACCATACTTTATTGGTTATTAACTATAGACTGGAACCGAAGAATTTGGAAAAAGTTAGAAAAATAAGGAGGTTTTTGAGAGTTTCAGAAGAGGTGTTAGGCAAATGTTGACGAGAACAGGGGAAAGGATCACAACAGAAGACAAACGGGTATCTTTAAAAGATGAAACAAAGAAGGCAGCAGAGGATTAAGTATGTAAACAGACGAGGCCTGTGGGAAATCCTACGATAACACAAGAGATATTTAATTTAACTGATAAAACGAGGAAATTTAAAAATGCAGCAAATGAAGCAGGCGAAATGGAATACAAACGTTTAAAAAATGCAGCTAGGCAGAAATAGCTAGAGGACAAACGTAAGGATTTAGAAGCATATTTCACTAGGGGAAAGATAGATCCCACCTACATGAAAATTAAAGGGTCCTTTGGGGAAAGGAGAAGCAACTGTATGAATATCAAGAGGTCAGATGGTAAACCAATCCTAACCAAAGAAGTGAAGGCTGAAAGATGGAAGAAGTGTGTAGAGTGCATATACAAGGGAGATGAAAGCAATATTATAGAAATAGAAGTGATCGTAGATGGAGATGAGATGGGACGTATGATACTGCGGGAAAAATTTGACGAAGTTGTGAAAGATCTATGTCGAGACAAGCCCCCAGGGGCTGACGATATTCCATCAGAACTTCTGATAGTCTGCAGAGAGGCAGCGATGACAAAACGTGTCTATTTGGTGTGCAGGATGTATGAGACAGGCAAAATACCCTCAGACTCAAGAACAGTATAGTAATTCCAATTCCAAAGAAACCAGATGCTGACAGATGGGAAAATTACCGAACTTTCAGTTGAATAAATCACGGTTGCTAAATACGTACACGAATTCTTTACGGAAGAGTGGAAAAACTGGGAGAAGCTGACCTCGGGGGGGGGGGGGGGGGGAGATGGATTTGGATTCCGGAGAAATGTGTAGGAACACGTGTGACAATACTGATCCTACCACATATCTTAGAATATAAGTTAAGGGAAGAACAACCTACATTTATAGCATTTGTAGACTTAGAGGAAGCTTTCGACAATGTTGACTGGAATACTCTCTTTGAAATTCTGTAGGTAGCAGGTGTAAATTACAGGGGGCGAACAGCTATTTACAACTTTTACAGAAACCAGACGGCAGTTGTAAGAGTCGAGGGGCACGAAAGGGAAGCAGTAGTTGAGAAGGGAGTGAGGTAGGGTTTTAACCTATCCCCCTGTTACGCAATATGTACATTGAACAAGCAGTAAAGGGAACCAACGAAAACTTTGGAATAGGAATTAAAGTTCAGGGAGAAGAAATAAAAACGTTGAGGTTTGCGGATAACTTTGTGATTCTGTCAGAGACAGCAAATGACTCTGAAGTGCAGATGAACTGAATGGACAATGTCTTGGAAGTATAATATAAGATGAACATCAACAAAAGTAATTCAAGGATAATGGAAGGTAGTCGAATTAAATCAGGTGATACAAAGGGAATTAGATTAGGAAACTATATACT
The DNA here is from genome assembly GCF_023864345.2 of Schistocerca serialis cubense. NCBI lineage: Eukaryota > Metazoa > Arthropoda > Insecta > Orthoptera > Acrididae > Schistocerca > Schistocerca serialis. The sequence continues at coordinate 291,879,062 of NC_064641.1, forward strand.
TAAAGTAGTAGATAAGTTTTGCTATTTGCGCAGCAAAATAACTGAGGACGGCTGAAGTAGAGTGGATACAAAATGTAGACCAGCTATTTCAGAAATTTATTCACATCGACTATTTAAGAGTTAGGAAGACATTTCTAAAAGTATGTGTCCATAGTGCAGCGATGTATGGTAGTGAATCATCATGTGTGTATGTGAAATATGGACGATAAACAGTTTAGATAAAAAGATAATAGAAGCTTTCGAAATATTGTGTTATCGAAAGAAGAATGCTGAAGATTAGGTGGGTCGATCAATTAACTATTGAGGAAGTACTGAATTTAAAAAAAAAGGAGCGTTTGGAGTCATTGGTCGGGAGGGCCCTTAAGGGGCAGGTCCGGCCGCCTTGGTGCAGGTCATATCACATTTGACGCCACATTGGGCGACCTGCGCGCCGGATGGGGATGAAGTGATGACGAAGACAACACAACAGCCAGTCAGCTATCGGGGCGGACAGTACTGAATAGAATTGGGAGACGAGAAATTTGTGACACAACTTGACGAAAAGAAGGAATCAATTGATAGGACATATTCTGAGACATCAAAGGATCACCAATTTAGTATAGGAGGGAAGTGCCTGTGTGTGGGGTGTGGGGAGGGCGCGGGGGGTGGAAATCGTAGAGGGAGACCCAAAAATGAATACAGCAAGCAGATTCAAAAAGATGTTGGTTGCAGCAGAGATTAAGAGGCTCGCACAGGTCAGACTAGCATGTAGAGCTGCAGCAGAACATTCTTCGGGCTGCAGACCATAACAACAACGGACACAGACTCTGATCTTTTCCTCATTGATTTTACTCAGGCTGACATGATGTGCTGGGCACGACTAAACCTACAACATATGTAAACAGGAAGAATCAACCCTCAACTGTTTTCGAGAAAACTGGGTTTGAAAATTTTTGGCACAATGTTTATTTTGAATAGTCACTCGCTTTCCACGATTCCATAGCCGAGCGAGTAAGCAGTTGGTTTCATAAGTGTGAGGCCCCTGGATTGAATCTGGCCACCTGTACTTCATTTTTTCCTTTCATTCTGTCAGTGTGCAGTATCGCTCCGAAATGTACTCCGCCAGTGTAGGCTTGTGACTTTTATTTTTACATGCAAACGAAGAGTCTTATAAAACATAATCGAAGAGAGTAGAGAGGTAACATCTAGAGAAGACGGCATAAGAATTCAGTCAGTCATCTGTACCAATCTTCGGTGATATGCGTCGATATGCGTGGTACACTGCTAAATTTTGTGATGTCCGAGAACCCTTTATCAACGTAAAGCAAATTAGTTTTTAATAGAAACATTGAAAAATCACACATGTAAAAATTCGGCGTTCATCACACGAGCAGTATGTCGCAGTAAATGTCGTTTTCCACGTTCTTACAATCAGTATCATCCCGATCCGTGCAGGGCTCCATAGTTTACATATTATATTTGCCACAAATGTAGATACGAGTATAATTATATAAATTAAATTACTGTACTTATTTTATTGGATGTTCTTATGTGCCCCTTTTCTTATTTCCAGTCTCCTTATGAAATAATTTTTTTCTCGTTTTTGTCAGGATAAGTATCACGAAAATAATAAGTAATAATTAAATATTGGTAATTAGCAAAATCATAATAAATCAGCTTTTAGAACTACGTGGAAATGGGGAAAAAAGTACCTACAGCAAGATTCCATCCAGAGGCCTCGCTCTAATAATACTACACGCTTACTCACTCTGCTAAGAACTACTTGAACGTTTTTTGAAAAATACTGAAGTACACAAGCACTCCTAAAATTTTGAAACTCAGTCCTCTAGAAAACGAATGAGAGTTCCGTGTTCCTGTTTATTCACGTTGAAATCCTGTTCGTACCCTACACGCCCAGTCAATACGAATCATATGGTGTGCGAACATTCATGGCATTCATTGGCATACACACAGCCGGAGCGCTTACCTACTGGCCCACTCTCCCGTTACACAGACAGATCGACAGTGCGGCTGCTGCTGCCGGACCACTGCCTGCGGGTGGCGCCCTTCGTCAGACGGCGTGGGCGCAGCCGTCACGCAGTCAATACGAGCCGCTGGCCACAAAGGTCTGCAGACCCAGCACGGAACGCCGGCGGCCGGCCGGCTAGCCTACAATGTGTCAATCAGCGGAGCGGCGCAGCAGCCGCGGTATTCACTTCGCAGTGTCAATTAAGCGGCCTGCTGCGCAGATATTCCACCTATTCCACTGATCGTTCCAGCGGAAACTAATTTGTACACAGATCGCCGACAACAAACTCTGACGTGTAGGGCATTCCAAGCGTTGCTGACTGTTGTTTAACGCGGTGCGACTAGGAATTTTCTCTCAAGTTACCAACATGTCTAATGTGTTTTACCAAAATTTCTAACATAAATGTTACATGTTAACTTACGATTTTCCTTCCACATAGTCTTCTTGCGAAATTCTAACAAGGAACCTCTCGAGTGCGAGGTAGCGGGATCAGTCTGTAGTGAGGCTCATTTGAAAGTGTTAACAGTTATGACAGGAAAAAAATATCAGCTACTAATGGCTCGCCACGTGCATCAGGAGGGCGAGAGAAAATGAGTGTCTGGAAGGTGCAGAGGTCGACCTTCTGTGGAATGTACATATTACACTTCATAAAATGGACATCGTTGATATTCAAGAAATGTTCAAAAGACACCATTAATGTGCACCATGAACACCGAATGAAAAACGGCGCGCCACAGTGATCACAAACATTCACACCATCAAGATCGAAGGCGAACTCCTTGGCAGTTACAAACGGTGTCGCACGTTCAGCAAGCGTCCACTCTTAAAGAATGCATACAGAGTCATACTGGTGTAACGCGGTGACGAGAATTCGTGGAATGTGATGGTATGCAACCAAATGCTGGACAGTCTGTCATGGAACTTATCGGAAAATTGGTTGTCCTTTAAGGCGTGGCTGCATATAGTGCATAGGCACTGAAAAGAAACAAGCATCCAGAGGCTGAATTTGTCCAGTGGTTCAAGGTGTTAGCCTATGAACCATAACACACACTTTTCAAGAGGAGTAGTTTGCTCTAAAAGAGCATGATTTTTCTGCGCAGACTGGGAAACAATGAAATGTAAGTTCTTTTCACCAGCTATTGCCCAAAAGCAGTGCTCCTATCGTAGTTGTCTTAAGCCCATTTTCCCACCCTTGCTTGCTGTGACGTCAATATTCCCTACTACCATTGCAAGATCACGCACACGAGAAAGAATCGTAGAGGACAGAGCTCCTCCAACTTCTCGCAGCACAATAAATTACCTTCTTGCCAAATTGCCATCCAGATTAACAGTCGACACAATTATAAACGAATGACTTACAGTACTGACTTTAGCTGATCTTTATACGACTGTCTTGGTACCTCTAATTTCTAGAGTTCCTTTCACAAGTATTTCCTCTTCAAATGGCGTCCGCTCGGAACTGAAAAAAATCGTTACTGAACGAAGGGATAAGTTCGTTTATCTTGTCCATAACTTTTGGGCTGACTCAGTAGTTTGCCGTGCATCGTCAAGTTGACGCTTCGTTTGAAATTTCGTTATCTTGTTAAAAAAATGGTTGAAATGGCTCTGAGCACTATGTGACTTAACTTCTGAGGTCATCAGTCGCCTAGAACGTAGAACTAATTAAACCTAACTAACCTAAGGACATCACACACATCCATGCCCGAGGCAGGATTCGAACCTGCGACCGTAGCGGTCGCTCGGTTCCAGACTGAAGCCCCTAGAACCGCACTCCGGCCGGCCGTTATCTTGTGTCTACCAGTACTGTACTACTGAGTTTACGTAACCATCCACTACTTCCCTTGAAATCACTGTAATATATGTCCCGCGAATTTGATGTAGATAGCGAATGAGTTCATTGTTATGCACACCCTGCAAATTGTTTCGAGCATCCACGAAACGGGCAGACACTAGTCTTTGTGACAAGTGCACCTTGAGTATCTGTAGTTTCCTTATGCACTGCACTGTCATATTGCTGAGGGCTCATTCGAAATCTGTTCGTAATTGCTTTTTACTATGCTGCGGCTGATCTTCCACGTAAGTATTTACGTTTTATACCGCACCTTGGACAACAATTGCCCTTTATTAAGTTTCACTGGAGACGAGATTTGTAGGACCTTATCCGACACCTGTTTCAATATCACATTCGCGTTTTAAGCACGTATCGTCATCCTTGTACTCTGCACAGTTGAGCGTACGCGCGAACATACATTCCACTGACTCATCTTGCAAAACGCTGATACTTCACCTGTCACTTCTCCCTCACTCTGTGAAATTCCTTGGGTTACTTTCTGACGATATGTGAACTTCGGGAGCTGTTGTAGCTATAATGCCGTATTTCCTTTGTTTATCGTTGCCATGTTTCTGTTTTGCATCTACACAACTAACACTGTAGCACCGTTGTGAGTTACTCATCAACGAAGAAGTTCAACTATGCTCTGTAGTCCAATGCTGTGCTCACCACTGGGTATCACCAGTCCCATCCCCTGTTGCCACTAGCGGCTAGTATTCTGGTTGATTGCTAGGCAATATATGGAACGTCGAATGCCTTTTGCGACCCTTTACTCAAGGCGTTCCTTGCTACTTATTTTGATTCCTTAAATCAGGCTTCCAGATGTCTGCTGAAAATTTATCACAATTAATTATTCCACAAGCGCTGCTGGTATAGGAAAAAGTAATTCAAAATGAATAAAAGAAAAAGAAAGTATATCCGTGACTACAGTAATGAGTTTGTTTCAGGAGTACACTAAATGGATAACACTCACAGGAAAGGCTGGCAACAACAAAACAACGGAAAGTTTCTGTTGCCGTTTTTTCCGGGCTTTAGTATTCAAAACCATGGCATACACCACTAGAAAGGTGTATTGTGTCAGAATACTAAACAAATCATCAATATTCATTGTTCAATGACATTTTCGGAACAAGTATGGTAAAGAGGCAGCATACCGTCACAACATTGCTGGATGCGCAAAGCAACTCGGAGAGATAGAATGCATATGCAAGAAGAAAAGCACAGGACGGTCATTAGTCGAGAATGAAGCGTTGGAAAGCATTCGTACGATTTACGAAAGAAGCCCCAGAAACTACGCCGCCGTACCAGCAGAGAAGTGAATGTGTCGCATTCAACAGTGTGGCACGAGTTAGGCAAGTGTCTGCAGTTCAAGAGCTGCAGAATTGAAATGTTGCTGGTGCTGACAGTAGGAGGGCCCACATCTTGCCAAGGTTGTTTCGACTACGCTGCAGAAGTTTCGTTGGGAGGCTCTTCCATATCCACCGTACAATCATGATCCCTACCCAAGCAGTTTCAGTTTTTGGAGCCCTGAAGATTTGTTTCAATCGAAGAGGTGCACGGTACCTTAGGCAGGCGCATACATTTTCCCGTGAAGGCAATGGCCGCTTTGTCTCACAGTGGGATAAATCTATTAACCATTATAACAATTAGTTTCGAAACTATACATAGTTTGAAAAGTTTTTTCCATCTATCTCGTTTTCATTTGGCTGCACCTCATATTACGATGTCTTCACTGTCCTTTTTTTTTGCATTCCTATTGAGACTTGAGGGCCGAAACGCTTCCGGTCTAATACTCTTAGTAACGTTACTTAGCAACAGAATCCTCTGAGGATAGTAGTCTTCTTTTCGATGTTGTTTGTGTGAGAAACACCTCTGCCTTTCTTGACAGATTGAACATATTTTTGTTTTAACCATATATAGTATCAGCACGGTCTGTTTCCCTTGTCGCTCAGCGGACGCATAGTTGAGTTACCCTGCTGCAAGCCGTTAAATTCCGGCTGACCTACGCTTGAGACACGTTACGGATACGTCTCACCCTAGAGGTGACAAACGGCCTTTAAAATGGTTTCACGATGTGATGAAATTAATGTACGAACGATAGCCGAAAAAAGTGATTTGTTTGTAATCATCAGACAAGAAAAAAAGAGGAAGAACTTGTGCAAAATGGAAAATAAAGTGCAGCACCCGTCAGCGGCAGACAACGTTCCACGCAAAAGTAACTGTTCGTCTCATCTCCTAGTGGGATAAATATCTTAACGTGTTTAGTGATTACTTTTGAATGGAATCTTTCCACGGCCACGTTGAGATGGATGTTTGCGTGTGTTCGGGTTGCATTTCACTGCCCTTCGTGCGTACAACTAGGTGAAAACACATTCATGACATATTTGAGAACATATGGTGTGTAGGTCTTAATTTTAATGTCACCGATGAATGGTACAAAATATAAAGTATGTTTGCAGTGCGTGGACTTTGTGAGGAATATGTTGTCCATATACAGGTTTCACAATTTGTAAACTCCATCACACTGTGTCACAATTTAAGACTAGTATTGTCAAAAAAAAACTAATTATTTGTAACTTAAGGAATCAGTATTACTGACTTATGAAAAATGACAATAGTAATATATCTTTTAAAAATAATTTAGTTTGTTGGTCGGACGACAGTCGAAAACTTTTGTTTTCACCTCTCAGTAAATTCCATTTACCCCACAGGGGCGTATTGGGACAAGGCCAGTACTATTCCAAAGTACCATTATCCAAGATGGTGGCCATGACGTCAGACACACACCCCCTGTGACCTCAGAGACGCACCCCTCTGTGACGTCAATCAAGATGGCGGATTTTGGGGGTAAGTTTGAATTTTGGCGGAAAGATGAGGCAATTGGATTACCTACACTAACCTAACAAAAAATGGCGCCGAGTTCAAACTTGTCTATTTCATATCACCGCCACCATTCCAAAGCGCCGTTATTCAACATGGCTGTACCCAGTGTATCCACCACGTGGTGCGTGTCTGGTTCCTATCGCCACCACAAGTGGACGCTGCCGTGGCGCGGTGCGAGATAGAGAGAGAGAGAGAGAGAGAGAGAGAGAGAGAGAGATAGCGTCATCTCTCTATGTCACACCCCCCGCCTAGATACACGAGCTAGGCAGGACCTATATAAATCAGTGCACAGTCCACCTCACTCTCACTCTGCTCGTATACATCGTTCGTCCGGTACTTGTCCCCTCTTCGTAATTAACTTTGCAAAAATGAAGCGTTCAGGATCCGCCAGTGATAGCAGCGGCACCAGCAATTGTGCTCATGTGGACGAAGTTCCCTTCCCTGGTAAGTACATTTTCAGTGTTCCGATATCTGTACCCTTTAACTCTGTGTATGAGTGCTTCATCTCTTTTATAGTGCTCTCTATAAAATCGCTCGTCCACGTGTTGCGTGTGTGTGTTCCGGATTACGTCTTTTACCCGTTTTGGACCTCTCTCTGTATATAAATTGCTTGTCCCCGTGTTGTTTGCCTCTATTTTGCGTGTCAGAATCTTTTATTTTACGTATTGTATTTGTTTTGTACTGCTCTCTACAAATATTGCTCGTCCATGTGTTGTGTGTTTGTGTAACGTGTTATGTCCGTTTTGGACCTCTCTCTGTAAAGTTTGCTAGGTCTTTTAACGGATTCTATGTTTGTGTGCGTGTCTCAATATTATGTCTCTATGTTATTTGTCCCAACGTTATGTGTTCTGTGTGTTACGTCTTATATCCGTTTTCGACCTCTCTCTGTAAAGATTGCTAGGTCTTTTAACGGTTTGTGTGTGTCTATATGTTCAGTGTGTTACGTGTTATATTTATTTTAGAGTGCTCTCTATAAAGATTGAGCTTCCAGGTGTTGTGTGTTATGTGTTACAATTATTTTGTATTTCCCGCCATAAAGATAGAGCTTCCACGTGCTGTGTGTCTGTTATGTTTGTTTTGCAGTGCTCTGTATAAACATTTCATTTCTTTCCTTTTTGTCTATCTTTGATGGTCTGCTTATTTCTCTATCATTTAAGTGAATGCACACTTTCCTATCCATACGCGATATTATATTCAGTCTTCTCCATCTCTCTAGATTTCTTCCGTCGAATCTTGGCTGATTTAGACAAGCAGCTCGAGATGGAGAGGGCTGAAGCGCATTTCTAATAAAAACGTAGTTCGTAAACTGATATAAATTCATCTAATATATATACCCATTTTCCGATTGTATACATTTAGTCTTCATAATCTTTTCTTTTCTTTGTAGATGCTCCTAATTCAGCACACAGGGAGGGGTGTACACCCAAAGCGTTCAAAGAGGCGGAGGTGGCGTTCAAAAGGCGTCCGCCCCACAGGACACTCAGCGTTTAGAGGAGGAGGAGAAGCCGGCCGGTGTGGCCGAACGGTTCTAGCCGCTTCAGTCTGGAACCGCGCGACTGCTACAGTCGCAGGTTCGAATCCTGCCTCGGGCATGGATGTGTGTGTGATGTCCTTAGGTTGGTTTAAGTAGTTCTAAGTTCTAGGGGACTGATGACCACAGATGTTAAGTCCCACAGTGCTCAGAGCCATGTCAACCATTTTATGAGGAGGAGAAGGAGGAACAGATCAACCTGCCTGACTGACTGAGGACCTACTTGATTTTGGCAATAAGTTGCTCAAACCATGGAGTCAGAGTGGGGAAGGTGAATAATTTTGAACATTAACATTCCTTCAAATAATTATCATTATTTACTCTTATTATTATTTATTTCTTATTTATGTTACAGGTGTATCACATGTCGTAGGCCGTGTACCTAGAGCGGTGGTTGCGGGGCAGGGGCATTAGCGCACCTAACCGAAAAGACACGCCGCGCTTTGCATAGCCCCTATAAGGGCTGCGCGGGAGGCGGCTGCAGAGAACGCGCAATCTCCACTCCCAGCGCTGCCGCAGCCACTCAGGCGTCCTGGGGCAACTCAACTGATTGGACGCAAAGAACAACAACAACAACAACATCGAGTCCCCGCTCCACAGGCACGTAGTGGCAGCAGCAGCGTAGCCCGTCCGCCGTCGCCACAGCCTGGCCCTTCAAGCCGGCTGTCCCGACCTCCTCTTCTCCTCCGGAAGTAGCTCGCCGCCGCCGCTCACGCAAGGTATGTGTTCCAAGACGCATACCTGTCCCCGCTAATGATGATCACGATGCCCCATCACCAGCCCCTTCATCTACCGGGTGGACTCCTAGTTGTAGTAATAGTACTAACTGTAATTTTCCTGTGGCTGGCAGTAGTTCTCTCCCCCATCCTATAGGTGGTGAACTGGATCAGAATAAAGGCGTAATGACCCCATTAGAATATTCAGCAGTTGTTAGGGCTTTTGAGGGGCGAATCTCTTTCACCAGAATTGAGAATCTGGGCGAGAGGTATCGCGATCCTGTAAGGTTTTTGGATGCATGCCTCCCAGTCTTGGAGACCGAGCTCCTCAAAGTCGTAGAAGATCCGGCATTTAACGCCATTAAATGCAGTGCAGTATTATGCTATGAATTGACTCACCACCCTAAACATCAAGGTGACGTGGAGACGACCACTCTGCACCATATATGGGGTGACAATGGCGTTATTTCTCGGAGCACATCGATTGCTGAGTGGTACCGATAATCCACCCTGAGCGCTATTATGGCCCGATTTTCCGAGTGGAAGGTACGTGGGTCTGCTAAAGCGCTCAGCAGTATACCTCGATATCCATACACATAATGAGATTTTCACTCTACAGCGGAGTGTGCGCTGATATGAACGTTCCTGACAGATTAAAACTGTGTGCCGGACCGAGACTCGAACTCGGGACCTTTGCCTTTCGCGGGCAAGTGCTCTACCAACTGAGCTACCCAAGCACGACTCACGCCCCGTCCTCACAGCTTTACTTCTGGCAGTACCTCTCCTCCTACCTTTCAAACTTTGCAGAAGCTCTCCTGCAAACCTTGCAGAACTAGCACTCCTGAAAGAAAGGATATTGCGGAGAAATGGCTTAGCCACAGCCTGGGGGATGTTTCCAGAATTCTGCCTAGACACTTATGAATTATGTAAAATTTTTTAAAAACAATTATCTGGAAAGATGTGAACGTTCATATCTTTCGTCAAAAACCAAATTCTGAAGTCAATAAAAAAACTCAGTTATTTCATTCTAAAAAAAAATGTTGAATGTTGTTATTATTTCATACCCGAATAATCATCATCCTTTTTATTAAAATATTAAAAATGTATGTGTGTGTGTGTGTGTGTGTGTGTGTGTGTGTGTGTGTGTGTGTATGTGTGTGAGTGTGTTGAATATGTAGATACAGCCACATTGCACTGCAGAAACCTATAAGGTTTCCTGCTTTTAAAAAAGAATCAATTTTGAATGACAAGTGCCAGACTTGGCCTGGTTGTCACGAACACACGCAGCGCTCTGCAACGCGATCCCTTACAGCCCTACGTCAGCAGCTACTTTCGAGACCGTAATCTGATGCAGCGGCAGCTAACTGTGACAGCCGGTGCATTCCACGCAGGTGAGCAGGTGAGTGCAGCGCCGCTTTCGACGGCGGCAGCGAGGCCGGTAACTGACGCACCCCCCTACCAAACGTCAGCAGCGGTGCTTGTCTGTCGCTTTCGACGGCGGCCACGAGTTTGGCATCTGACGCATCGGCACCTGTCTATGACAGTAGGTGCATTCCACGCTGGTGAGGTGAAAGCTGATCTGTTGCTGACTCAGGTAGCGTTAGAGAGCACGTCAAAGGCCGAGGTATGTGTCTCTCCTGGACAGTTCCAGTGGAATTTCCTTCATATACAATATCAACGAATAAACTTACAATTCTAGGCACGTTGGGTGTTATAGTAAGAAAAAACAGTCAATTTTATAAATTATTATTTATTTGTAATAAAACTTTACCGAGCGAGGTGGCGCAGTGGTTAGACACCGGACTCGCATTCGGGAGGACGACGGTTCAATCCCGCGTCCGGCCATCCTGATTTAGGTTTTCCGTGATTTTCCTAAATCACTCCAGGCAAATGCCGGGATGGTTCCTCTGAAAGGGCACGGCCGACTTCCTTCCCCATCCTTCCCTAATCCGATGAGACCGATGACCACGCTGTCTGGTCTCCTTCCCCAAACAACCAAACCAAACTTAAAAGTAATTTTACATTCTCATATGCAGATACAAAAGTACTTTTTTGGTAAACGTTCTTCAGTCGATGGATAGATGGATATCCATACCATTCAAGTTCTTGAATAGATCAAAATTTAAATATTCGACGCATCCAGGAGATTTTGCCCTTTCCCTTCACATAAACGATGGTGTCCTTTTGATCGAATAATTTAAGTGCAGTCACCATATCTTTATAGAGTATGCCAGGATCATCGCAGTGAATTCCATGATAAAAATTAGTTAACCACAATGCACTGGTCCATGTTTTGTAAAACACTTGCGTGAACGGTCTTGGTGATCGAACATTTGCAGAGAAGGTTTCAATTATTCCTGCGTCTTGTGTGTAGGCTACAAAAGCAACATCTTTAAATACGAACTGCCTACGCTCTCCATCATGGAATCCTTGAACATCTAAAATGATCTGCACCGGCTGAGACGCCATCGTCAAATGATCAATGCACAGGACAGCACATATTCACTTATACAGCTCGCTGCACAACACCTGTGAGCGGACAGTAATTGATTATTCTGTCATGTAGGACTAAGGCATATACAGCAGTGTATTCTGGGAAATTTGTCGATGATTCAAATTCAGTTCGCACGTCTATAGGTCCAGACTTAATTATCTCATTCCGTTTAGAGCAGTCTATTACAATGATCAGTGAAAGCTCTTTGAACATACAAGGGCTCAGTAGACATCCCCCTCCCTCTCCTTTTGCAATTTCATAGTAAGAATGACGAAACCTTGCATACATGTCATACCCGAGGTTGTATGCATTTTCATTCCTTCCCCAGTAGCTGAGTGGTCAGCGCGACAGACTCTCAATCCTAAGGGCCCGGGTTCCATTCTCGGCTGGGTGGGAGATTTTCTCCACTCAGGGACTGGGTGTTGTGTTGTCCTAATCATCATCATTTCATCTCCATCGACGCGCAAGTCGCCAAAGTGGTGTCAAATCGAAAGACTTGCACCTGGTGAACGGTCTATCCGACGGGAGGCCCTAGTCACACGACATTATTTCATTCCATTCCAGATGTGGATTGTCATATGGGTAGAATTCTGAATTGAGGCAGACTTTGGCATTGGTTAACTTGCAGTTATCGAACACAGTGGAATCATTTGCTGTATTTGCTCTTCTATCAGTCTGAAATGCAAGTATGATGAATCTGGGTGTCTCTAGATGACTGGAGGTCTTAACAGCCCATGTTTGTCTGCTCGTGGTCGGTATCACTGGGTACTCGAAGATCTCCCATGAGCGGGATGTCAGCGACATAAATGTACCTGAATTCAGCACTTTTAAATGCTTCAAACGTTCCTCGTCGGATACACTGATGTGAAGCATTTTCCGTATTAATTTGTTGATTGTGATTCTATTCTCTTCTTGAGCTCCTTGAATGTACGAGTTATTGTCTGTCGCACTCCGCACGAGAATGAGTTCCTGTTCAGCGTTCATAGTAATCTGTCTCATATTCTCAAAATATCCCATAAGTATTTTTAGAGCTATGCATGCAGTAAATCGCTTGTACTACTGTGGTGTTCTATCCTTCGCCTCGTCTATGAACCATCCAGCAATTTCTAAACTACGCAGATCTGCTGGTGACTTACGTTTTAAAGGTCCATGTTATGCCGACATTGCGCGTGTGATCGATCTCACAACCATTCAGTTCATAGCGAATCTCTTGGAAGAGAAATGCCAATGCGTTGCGTGTGAGCTTGGACCCCACGGTATTGCTGCCATCAGTTTTCTTGAATGAGCCCTCGAGATATATGAAACTCTTGCAGGGAAGCGTGAGTGCGTCCTGGTGCTGTATGACAATCCTGATTTCATCATTCTTGTTAAACGTGGTTGAAGCGTAAGGTTTGTGAGAGAAGTATTCCTCATGTATAATTCTGTCATCATACTGTACTGGACTGGTTATATTGAGTGATGACATCATTGCGGGGTTTGAGAGCAACTGATTTAAGAAATTCGTAGTTCGCAGGTGTTGTCAGTCTGCTGTTCGGTAGTGGAGGGGTGCGCTGTGGATTGCATGCACTTGTTTTATACCGCAAGCCCATCTTGTCTTAGATGTAATCGAACAATGATTTCCTCACCGCGAAAGTCAACAAGTTTATTATTCTGATCCACAATACGCAGCTCCAAATAGCCCAATGTCTGAGCAGTCACTGGGAGGTATATTGCATTGGCAGGGGTCTCAAAAATCTTATACCCCGTTGCAACTGAGGAGAAGAATCCATAAGTAGTGTGAATGAGAGTATCATTGAGATAAGAGTTCGTAGCAATGTTACACTCGACACGTATTGTGCTGACTGGGAGTGTACCCACTGACTGATTTGACTTGTAAAATTTAGTTGGACCTTTCTTCGAAATCTGCCCTTTTGTGAATCCAAGCAGGGGTCCTATTGCATGTTTCCGTTTAAAGTCAATCGTTGCATTTACAGTTCCTATTTCAGATTTAAGTGTACTGATGTTTGCACGTAGTTCAATACCTCTTGGTCGTTTAAATCGTCAATATCGTATGCACCAGGTTCTGTTTCAAGAATATCTTTTTCACTATTAATATCGAGATGCAGTTTATTGTTAGCGTCGATGATATTCGGGGTGCTGTTGTACGTCTGCAGTCCAATCAATGGAATACTCCATTGACCTCCACTCAAATCAATTGGTGGGAAGTAATTAGCACACAGTATAGATGACCGTCCTTTCAACGACAAAGTGTACTATATTGCATCTGAACGTCAACTGATGAATGAATGTTTAAACATCCTGCTTATATACGTTAGTTATTGTTCTTATTCCTCTTTGTGAACGTCAAGAGAAACATGCTGCAAAGATGTCCGCAGAGGTATGTATTAAAGTTCTGATACCGTTGATATTTGTGTAGTACATGTCTTCTGTGAGTGAAGTATTGTGGTAATTCTTCGGGTGGCTGCAGGTCACCAAAGGAGTGGAAATAGTACACTGCCCCAACGTCTTTCATAATGTACGCCACCCAGTGGGTGCCGTGACTTCCGGCAACATCTAAATTCACAATACCGCATTCACCAGTTTTCCACATAGTCTTAGGTAATGTATCCCTCATAAACACACCACGGAATCTTGGTATCATGAATTTATGCCTAACAAACTTAAGAAGGTCCGTATTTGTGAGTGGTCGAACTCGTAGGACCGCTAATCGGCTCTCTTTTTATTTATGAATTGACCAAGACACTTCCTGTACGGTTTCAAGTATAGGCCTTTTCCAATGACTGCGGCTTCCATCATGCGGTTATGTCTTCTCCCCTCTTCTAACTGGGCTTGCGAGTTTTGCGCATTCTTGACCGTTCGAGCGATAACTGCAGCCCCACCGGCGAGCGAACCTACTGCTGAGAGCGCAGAGAGGGCCGGGATGAGAAAAGGAATAAAACGGCCGGATGTCTTGGGTATTGGTAGACCACGAGGTGCTTTAACTGATCTTCTTATTCTTCTGGTTGGTGATTCTTTGTCCTTCATTGCGTGTTTAGCTGCATACATCGCTGTCAGGTTACAGTTCTTCAAACAACCCTTCTTGGTCTTCTTATGTAGTGCGCGTCGTGCAGCGTTCATAGCTCGCTTGAAATTCATCACTCCTAATCCTAACTGGATTTTTCCTTGCATCGTTTTATCAACTGCGAATGGCACGATGCGTTGACTTATACCAATATCTTTTCTTTTCCGTATCGCCTTAGTCTTATCAGCTAAAATCCTATCTGCAATGCGACGGCTTGATAGATCTTTATTTGCTGTGTATGCAATGTCGTGTTCCATGCACGCTTCGTCAAACAGATTCTCTTCCTTACCGCCTCACGCCAAGCGTTTCTGAAGCTTTGTCACAGGTCCGCAGTAGTTATACCCCTGGATGTGTAATTCCACAGGTAGCTTGTCCAGAACACCACCGCCTCCTCTAATGTGTCTTCGATTGTGCATGTCAGGCTACTGTGGCGGTTGTGGGCGATGAATGCTCATTATATAGCAAATCGCTAGCATCAACCCAACTGTTTTGTGTAGTAGGAAAAGCAAGCCATTTGACTGGGGCCTTATTTCCACGTCGTCTTAGGACTCTCTCCACGAGAAAAACATCTGCATCTCCTCAGTGTAGAAGGAGCCTGCAATTTCTTCACCTTTACTGTCTTTCAATACGTAAGTTCTAGGATTCGTTCGGTGCACATTTGTAACTGTAAATATCTCAGTTGACCAGTTGGGTAGGTATGATTTCTCAAATGCGGTCTTGTGTTTTGAAATACGCACCAAATCACCTACATTACATTTCTGTTTGCATGGATCGAGTATCTTAATGCGAAAGTATACGGTATCCATGAGTGTGTTATCATGAACATCGATTGGCCGCAATTGTATTGTGCTATGTTTGGTTCTATTATATTGGGCAATTATTTCTGGGGGGAGATGGGTAAATTTGTATGACCCGCGAAGGTTAAACCGCATCCATATTCGGCCTTTTATTGTTCTGTTCAAGCGCTCCATGATACTCGCCTTAAGGTGAGTGGATGTCGAGTAGTGATGTATTGCATACCGCTGCATCACTGTCTTGAAGCACCTATAACCTATTGTAGAACTCCCCACCATGATCGGTTTGGAGATTGTCCAGGCATCAACTGGTTCCTGTCTCTAGCAAGCGTTCAAGAGCACCAGTGACATTTCGGCCGGTTTTTGTCTTGAATGGTAATGCCCTTGCAAATTTGGAGTATGTATCAACAACCATTAAAATGTATTTGAAGCCATTATTCTCATGTGAATATAGCCGCATATCTACAAGATCAGCTTGCCACAAGTCATCCAACCCTTTAATCATGACATGCCTGCGTGGGTATGTTTTGCGTGCTGGTTTGTGTAGTTCTCGAACTACGGTCTCCATACTTATTCGATGATACCTCTCTCTCGAAGCGCAGAGATTATGGAGACAACTTCATTCAAATGAGCTGTATTACCTGCAGCAGCTGATACGATGAGCAGACGTAGTCGATCCATTAGTTCGTTGGGGTCGTCATAATACATATACTGAGGGATTCGATTGTTCACTGCTTTAAGACCATTGTCAATACTATCACCGCTGCTGGCACCGTTGTTGGTGTTTTGGTCTTAAAGCATTGGTTTTATAATGGTTTTATATTTGCTGTTGCTTAGGCTTTTGGTGATCTTGTGTGCACCAGTCATGTGTAGTATTTCACGGTACGTGTCCTTATCATTAACTGAATAATTTATAGGTTTTTTGGTAGGTCTTAGGAAAATAAGGTTCATTAATCCTGGTGTTCAGTCAAACCGTCTATCACCTATCTGTATTTTGTCTTCTGTTACAGTTTTGGGATGCGCGCCCAACATGTACGGTCGTCCCGGGTTAACACCGAATGTGCTATCTATCTGACCTGGAGCATGACTAATAATGAATTCATCGATGGCAGGGCTGTCGTTATCGTGCGTTTTGTTTTCGTGAACAGCCTAATAGACAAGCAGACTGAATTAGCGTAGTGACTGCTAAAGGTACACTGTGTCCCGACGATGTTCAATCAGCACGTTAGGAGAAAGCAGACAATCAAGTCGTGGGAATAGGAAAGTCTATGAATTCAGATATCAGAAGCGGGCAAACGGCCTCTCTTGCTTCGACAAGGCCCCCCTCCCCCTCTTTTCCCCTGTAGACGCTGAGCTTCCTAGAGTTTGTGGTACAGAGCAGTTGTAATGGAGAAGTTGCAGTTTTCAAGCAAGACAACAAGAAGAAACATACGGTAGTAAATCTTACGGGGCACCGTTGAGCCGTGGTACAAACTGCTGTTTTGAAGAGCGCGCCGCAGCGCGTAGTGTGAAGCAGTCGCCCACCGTTTCTGGCGGTGGCGCCGCTGTGGCAATCGCAGCTTTGGTGTCTCCCTCTGGTGGGAAAAGGCAAAGGTTGCCTGTACACGTGCATGAGTTCGCCAGTGTCAATGAAACCTTCCTCCAACCCCACCACACCATCCACACTTCGCCCTACCTTCTCCACTGCTCCGATAATCCCCTCCCGATTGCGCGTGGCGGAGTTGCCATTGGTCACGACCGCCAGATCCCGGTTCGGCTGCAACCTCTCCTTCCCGACCCCACCGAACACCTGATCCTTAGTCTCTTCTCCCCCGGCCTTACTGTCACCTGCGCCACCATCTATGTCCGCCCTAACGCCCCTATTCCTTTCGACTTCCCCTCCCACATTGATCGTACCTTCTCCTCCTACGTGATCGCCGCCGACCTCAACATCCATAGGAGTTCCGCCACCCTGTTACAGCGGTGGCATTGGTTCCTCTCCACCCTCCAAGGCGACCTCATTCCCATTCCCCAGCACATCTGCCCCGAATCCAACTCCACTCCCGATGTCATCCTCTCCTCCCCCAAACTCCTTGGCCGCATAGTGGTGGATGTCCTGGACCCCATTGGTAGCGACCATCTCTCTGTACTCCTCACCGTTTCAGACGGTCGTCGGCCCCGTGCCGACTGGAATGCCTACTGGGATACCATCTCCACCCAGGTCGAAGGCCACCCCTTCATCTACAACCGCCCTGATGATGTTACCCATGCCACCTCCTTTCTCTAGCAGACCTTGACTGAGGACACAGAGGCCCACGTCCCTACTGTCACCATCCGCCCCCACCGTCCTACCTTACCCCCACAGGCCGTCCTCCTCCTCCGGGTATCCTGCCACCTCTACCGTGCCTTCCTCCACATGCATGGCCTGGACACACTACGACGCCACCGGCAACTCCAGTGAAACATCCGAAACTAACTCATGGCTAAGAAACGCCAGGACTGGCGACAGACATGTACCCGTTTAAATGCTACCCTACCTATAAACTCGTCCAAGTTCTGGTCAGCCTTCCATCGCCTTACCGGAACTAAACCCTCCCCCTACCATCCTCTTCTCCATGATGATCACCCCCCTCCCCGGCACCCTTAGTAAGGCCAATCACTTTGCCTCCTACCTTTCTGATGTCTTTTCTATCCCCGACGATCCCCAGATCGATTGCTCCCTCTTCCCGGATGTCCGCGATCCAACTGACAGTTGTGTCCCTCCCCTCGCAGCTGGTTGCCAGTACTTGGCCAACATTGCACTCAGGTAACTCAATGCCCCCATCACTACACAGGATCTCATTGCTACACTCCACACAAATCGCAACACCGCTCCTGGTCACATTCGTGTCACCTACTGCCACCTACGTGAAGCTCCTGTCTCTTTCCTCTCCACCCTGGCCAGGCTCTACAATGTAGTACTGTCCACTGGCTACTACCCCGACCTGTGGAAATCCTCCCATATCCTGATGTTCCTTAAACACGGTAGACCGCCGTCCGCC
Organism: Schistocerca serialis cubense; assembly: GCF_023864345.2. NCBI lineage: Eukaryota > Metazoa > Arthropoda > Insecta > Orthoptera > Acrididae > Schistocerca > Schistocerca serialis. The sequence goes on from NC_064641.1 coordinate 291,897,400, forward strand.
ATCTCCTCCTATAGTCACATCAGCCTTACCCCGATCTTCAGCAAGGTCCTGGAATCCATCCTCACCCGACTCATCCACCAGCATCTCTGCCAGCACCGCCTCCTTCCTGTTACCCAGTGTGGCTTTTGACCATCCTGCTCTTCTGATGACCTTCTCCTCCACCTCACTCATCTCCTTTCTGAACAGCTAAATTCCCATCACCCTGCAATCTTTCTCTCCCTCGACCTCGAGCATGCCTATGACAGCATATGGCATTCCGGTCTGCTCTTCAAGCTCCAAACCTTCGCCCTTCCCATTAACTCTCCCACCATCCTTCCTACTTCACCATCCATAACATGGATTCGTACACCTTTCTTCCCTCCGCTGGTGTGCCCCAAGCCTCCATCCTCTCCCCCCTTCTGTACCTTTCGTATACGGCGGACATGCCACCGCCGTCACCCCCCATCCACCTTCTCCAGTTTGCCGATGACACCACCTTCCATGCCCTCGTCCCCACCCTGCAGCGTTCCCAACACCTTCTCCAATCCCATCTTGACCGGTTCACCACTTGGTGCCACCATTGGTTGCTCAAGCTCAATCCCTCCAAAACCCAGGTGATCATTGTAGTCAAAACAACCCCTTCCTTCCGCCTCCTTGATTTCTATCTCACCATCTATGGCCATCCTATCGCCCTCACCCCCAGCCTTAAGTACCTTGGCATTACCCTCGACCGTCGCCTCTCCTGGACCCCCCATCTCCGGACAACCCAAGCCAAGGCACGCTCCCGACTCCGTCTCCTCAAGCTCCTTTCCGGCCGTATGTGGGGTCTGGACCCCTCCACTGTCCTCCACACCTATAAATCCCTCATCCGCCCTATCCTCTGTTACACCCATCCTGCCTGGATCTCTGCCCCCCTACCTTTTACAAATCCCTTCAGATCCTTGAACGCCATGCTCTCTGCCTTGCCTATCACATCCGTCTCCCCTCCCCCTCGTGGATCCTGTACAACCTCATTCCCTTCCCCAACCTCCTCCTTTTCCTTGAATGGATATGGATCCTGTTCACCTCCCAAAAACTTGATCCTCCTCACCCGCTTGTCTCCCTCATTCTCTCCCACCCCCGCCCGCTGTCGCACCTGTATTTCCACGTCCCACCTGGTCTCCTTCTCTCCACCCTCCTTACCCTCTCACAAGGTGACTTCCGCCAGCGCCCCCTCCCTGATGATGCCCTCCTCTTCTCCATCTACCCCTCATATCAACTTTGATCCTCCCTCCCTCCTCCTGTGTTTGCTCCTTTGGGCACCATCCCTTCCCTTCTCTCCCCTTCCCTCCCTCCTCCATTTCTCCCCACTCCTCCCCCAGGCTTCCCCTCCCCTGTCCCTCTACTCCTCCTCCCATCTCCTCAGCTATTGGCATCTCTGTTCTCCCCTCTCCCCCCCCCTCACTCTTCTTCCCCTCTTGGCAGGTCCCCGGACTCGCACATGCTACATGGACATTTGCGCGCCGGAGATCATCGCCATTAGTGTCTTGTGTGTGTCGTCGTGTTTAGTGTTCAGTGTTCACCGTCACACTCCATCGTTCACCAGTACCATCGACAACTTCAGTGTTTTTGCGTCGTGTGAAAAGTTTATAGTGTGGATTGTCATCGAGTGTGAACGGATTCATGTTTTTTATGTTCATGTGTCTACTGCTTTTTGTCCGCCGTTTTGTTCCAACTCATGTGTCTTTTCTGTTTTACCATTGTAATATCTTGGGCTGAAGAGCGTCGTATTGTGCTGCTGCCAGCCCACCTGTTTTTCTACGAATATTAAAATCACAATAAAGAAAAAAAAATACGCCAGTGGCTTTCGAAGGTTGGATTCCCTCACTTCCTCATGGAGGACTCGCACTGCCTGGGCTACTCTCAGGGGGTATCTTCTACGTGGAAGAGCCCCAACCGCGCCTGTTGTGTTGTTTCCCGTCTGTACGCCGTCACTGCTGCCCGCCGCCGCCACCACCGCCTGGTCGCCGGCTCCCGGTGCTTGCCGCCGCCGCCGCCTGGTCGCGGCCTCCCGGTGCTAGCCACCGCCGCCGCCGTCTGGTTGCTGTCTCTCGGTACTCGCCGCCGCGCCGCCGCCGTCTCTCTATGTTCGCTGCTATTCCTGCCGCCGCCGCTGCCGCCGTCTCTCGGTGTTCGCTGCTGCTGCTGCTACTGCTACTGCTGCTGCCGCCGCCGCCACCGCCGCCGCCGCCGCCGCCGTCTCCCTGTGCTCGCCGCCGCCCAGTGCTTGTCGCCACCCCCCGTTTTCATTCATTTTGTACTTTGGCGTCTTCTGTCGCCAGTGGGGACTGCCTGCAATCATGGACACCCCCACTATCACCATTATCTACACCTCCCCTTCCCCTGTCCCCACTGTGACATCATGGAGTGCTACCTCTGGGATTAGCCTGTCTCATCCACCTCCCCTACTCACAGTCTCCTCCCCATCTATCTCCTCCCTATCACTGTATTCCCTCCGACCCGTACGTCACTCCTGCTCCTACCCCTGCTACTACCCCTGCTGCTGCTCCTGCCCCTGCCCCTGCTCCCACCCCCCTCCCGCTCCTGCCGCCCACCGAGACGACTTTCCCTCTCTCCCCCCTGCACCTACCACTGCTTCCCCTGCCCGAGTCACCGCCTGCCGCGCCACAGTCGCCACCACAGAGCGCCCTACCCTCTCATCCAGTGCTACTGCCTCACAGGAGGGCCCTGCCTCCCACCACCTCCCCATACATCCAGTCCCTCATCCCTCCTCCCAGGCAACATCCCCCAAAAAATCTTCAAAACGGTCCAGTGGCGACCTCTCCTCTACTCCCTCAACCAAAAAGCCACTGCCTGCCCCACCTCCTAATGTCCCCACTATGGATACCACCCCACCTCCCTCCTCTCCAGCTCCCTCCCTGTATACCTTCATCCTAACCAACCCTGATCCTAAATTCCTGGATGCCCACACCCTCACCCTTCAAATCCGGAAGTACATCCACAGTGCACCCATCACCCAACTTATCCCTCACAGAGACTCTGTTCTCATCAAGTCTCCCTCTCCCTCCTTGAATGCTGATCTCCTCTGGCGCCTTCCCGGCATCACCTTTGGGCCCCATGCATCCCTCACACCATTCCTTACATCCTCCTCTCCTCATCAGCCCAAACTGCCTCATCGTCCACCGACCCTCACCGCCGTCATCACAAAACTCAGCCTTGTGGTCACGGAAGCTGAGGTGTTGGCGGAACTGAACGCTCAACCCGCCCTGGAAGTCTGCTACACCCGCTGTATTTACAACTCTTCTGGCCCTACTTTCCCCATGCGTATATTTACATAGTCCGCCTATTCCATCGACCACCTCCTCACGCAGGGAACCCCGATTTTCAACCGCCGCCACCCTGTTGACCCATCCCGTTCCCCTCCTCAATCCTACCGCTGCCAGCACTGTCTTCCATACAATGACCATCTCACCCAAAACTGCTAGAACACACCCACCTGTCCCCATTGTAAAGCCTCCCACTTCCTTAGTGTCCCAACCTCGCCTCCCCCCTTCCTGCAACACCTGCAATGAACCTCACCCCATCTATTCCTCCAAATGCAAAGCCAAACCCCTCCCACCAACCCTGAACTCACTGTCCCTGTTCGCCCCACTGACCCACCCATCCACCCTAACAATTCCCTCTGCCCTCCCCCTACAGCAGAAGACATCATCCGGTTCCTCACCATCGTCCTGCAGAACATCCACCCCTTCCAGTGCCCCCACACACTCCAGCATAATTCCCTTGCCGCCCACTCTATTTTCCACTTAAACACCTACGCCAACTACTCCTGCCACCAGGCCCACTTTACCTTCACCTGCCTTGACACCCTTGTTTAAGCCCCTCTCTCCCCTTCCTGCACCCTTCCCACCTCAAACCTCCTGGCACGTCAACAGTATCGTCTTGTATACCTCAACATTCGCTGCCTTCGTGCAAACAAATACCTCTTCATGCATACCCTCTCCCAGCACCAGGTTGACTCCTTCATCCTTAATGAAACCTTCCTCCAACGTCATCATGTTATCCGCACCTCCCCCTATCTCCTTCACTGCACTGACAATCCCCTTCCCCTAGCCCGAGGTGGGGTCGCAATAGGCCACCTCAGGCATCTCCCTGTCCGGCCACAACCACTCCTCAATGACCCAACCGAACACCTTCTCCTCGGCCTATTTTTTCCCTCCCTCACCATCAGCTGTGCCACTATCTATATCCACCCCACAGCTCTTCTCCCCTTTGACTTCATTTCCCATGTTGACCGTACCTTCTACATCTATGTGATCGCTGCTGACCTCAACATCCACAGCCGTGACCCTGCCACCCTTCGGTGGTGGCATCAGTTCCTTGCCACCCTCCATGTTGACCTTGTTCCTCTCACACACCACACCTATCCTGAAAGTAACTCCACCCCCGATCTTATTCTCGCTTCCCCCAACCTCCTTGGTCGCATCGCTGTTGATGTCATCGATCCCGTCGGTAGTGACCATCTCCCTGTCCTTCTCACCATCTCCCCTACCCGTCCCGCCACTGCAGCCACCCGCCCAGCTGCCCCTCCAAAGTCTGTCCATGATTACCACCATGCCAATTGGGATGCCTACCGGGAATCCATTGCCTTACAGGTCGAAAGCTCCCCACTCACATTTCACCACCCTGATGACATCACCCATGCCTCTTCCTTCCTTCAGAAGACTATCACTGACACTGTGGAGGCTCATGTCCCTACCAAACTCATCCATCCTCACCACCCTACACTCTCTCCACAGGCTGTCCTTCTTCTGCATGAATCCCGCAGCCTCTATCGCTCCTTCCTCCACACTCGTGACCGAGATACTCTCACCCACCACTGGCAATTACAGTGACATATCTGGAACCTCCTTACAGCAAAGAAATGCTGGGACTGGCGCCAGACATGCACATGCTTCAACTCCACCCTCCCTGTCAACTCCTCCCAGTACTGGTCAGCCTTCCACCACCTTACTGGTAGCCATCCCACCCCGCATTACCCCATACTTAATGACGATCGACCCTTTCTTGACAACCTCAGTAAGGCTAACCATTTTGCTTCCCACCTAGCCAAGATTTCCTCCATTCCTGACGATCCCCATTTTGATTATTCCCTCTTCCCCACTGTCCTTGACCTCAATGACACCTCTCTCCCCCCACTCGCCCCTAGCTTACAGTGCTTGGATTGGTTACCCCCTAAGCCATCAACACTCCCATCAATGCACAAGACATCACACTCGTCCTCCACTCCAAACGCAACACCGCCCCTGGTCGTGATGGCATCACCTACTGTCACCTTAAGGAATCCCCTCCATCCTTCCTGTCTGTCCTTGCTACCCTGTACAATGTCCTCCTCTCCACTGGATTTCACCCCGACCTGTGGAAGACTTCCTGTGTCCTGCTGTTCCCTAAACCTGACAAACCTCCCTCTGATACCTCTTCCTATCATCCAGTCTGCCTCACATCGATGTTCAGTAGGGTCTTCGAGGCCATCCTCTCTCGCCATATTCACCGCCACCTTAACCAGCACCACCTCCTTCCTCTTACCCAATGTGGCTTCCGGCCTTCCTTCTCCACCGACGACCAGCTCCTTAACCTTACCAATCTTCTTTCCCTCCAACTTAGCTCCCGTCGCTCCACTATCTTTGTTTCCCTTGATCTCCAGAACGCCTATGACCGTGTCTGGCATCCTGGGCTCCTGTTCAAACTCCAGACCTATGCTCTCCCCATCAACATTGTCCATCTCGTTGCTTCCTTCCTCTTCCATCGGCCCTCCTATGTGACTATCCACAATTCCAACTCCTGTACTTTCTATCCCTCTGCAGGCATGCCCCAAGGTTCTGTCCTTTCCCCTCTCCTCTACCTCCTGTGCACTGCTCATATGCCCAAATCTCCCCCTCCTGTTCATCTTCTCCAATTCGCTGATGACACCACCTTCCTAGCCCTTTATCCTACCATTCAACGGTCCCAATGTACCCTCCAAACCCACCTTGACCAACTGACCGCTTGGTGTAACCAGTGGTTCCTCTGTATTAATCCCTCCAAGACCCAGGCAATCATCATAGGTTGCACCACCCTCTCCTTCCACCTCCATGATTTCTACCTCACCATTTATGGCTGTCCTATCCACCTTACTCCTACCCTCGAATACCTTGGCCTCACACTCGACCACCACCTCACCTGGGCTCCCCATCTCCTTACCATCAAAAACAAAGCTCACAACCGCCTCTGCCTCCTGAAACTCCTGTCCAGCTGGACATGGGGTCTGCATCCTTCCACCATCTTTCACACCTACAAATCCTTGATCCGCCCTATCCTCTGTTATGCCATGGTAGCTTGGATTTCCACCCCTCCCCGTTTCTATAAAGCCCTCCAAATTCTCGAACGCCATGCACTTCAGCTCGCCTTCTGCATCCGCCTTCTGTCCCCCATGCACATACTCTACGACCTCGTCCCCTTCCCCCACCTTCTCCTTTTCCTTGAACACATCTGCACACTATATATTGTCCGCCGCCTTGATCCCCTTCACACACTGGTGTCTCCCTTCCTCTCCACCCCCAACTAGTTGCGGTGCCTTTACCGCTTTGTCCCGCCCTCTCTCCATCTCCACACCCTCCATCTCCTTTTCCAACCGAACTTCCACCATCTGCCCCTCCGGGATGATGAGCTTCGCCCTGACATCTACCCTTCCTACCAACTCTAACCCCATCTTCATGCCTCCTCCTCAGGTCTCCCTCTCCTCCCCCTCCCTCTTCCTGAGCGGCTCCCCTCTCCTACTCCACCTCCATCTCTTGTGACTCCTTTCAGTGTCTCTTCACTCTCTCCTGCCCTGTCTTTCCTCTTCATCTCCCGCCCCACATGTCTCCTGCCTCTTCGTGTACTCACTGATGCCCCTCCTCTCTTCATCCTGCCACTTCCCCTGCTGCCCCTTGCTCTCCCCTCCTTTCCCATCCTTTCTGCCCTTTCCCTCTGCAGGTCCCACCTGGCGGTTTTATTCTTCGTTGTGTGTGCTCCAAGTGGCTTTTTAAGTGTGTTGTTCCGGAGAGTTTTTACAACTGTGACCAACGTTTAACGTGTGCATGTCCATTGAGTGTCTTCTCTGAGTTCTGAAGAATCGCCAACTGTGTTTTTTAACTTTCTGGTGACTTTTTTTTTTACTGTCCGCCATGAACGTCTCCATGTTAGTCTATTGATTACCTCTATTTTCTCCTATTATTCTGTTTTAAGTTCCCCTTTATCGCCTTCTGTATGTAACATTTTATTCATATTTTGCATTGTCACGCCCTCCCCTGCCCATATGGGGCAGGGGAATGAAATCAGAACAAAGAAAAAAAAATTCGCCAGGGAACAGTCTGGGTCAGTCTCTCGTCCCCAGCTTGCTAGTCTGTCTTTCCTCCACATTTGTTAGGCGGTTAGTGTTCTGAGTGCTAGTATGTCTGTCGTTCAGATCAACCTTTGAAGCCAGCAACATGAGAGTCTTTCAACTCCACCAGTAAGAGAACTCAGTGAGTGGTCGCCCGATTGGGGCCTAGTTCCTGCATCTGAGTCTGCGTGTTAGGCTGCCAGTCTGTTCGAGTTTGCTCAGGCAATGGTCATTGGCGGTTGGATTGATCGGTTGGTCGATCGCACACTAAGACACATCACTTGTCCGTCTTGAGCGTTGGCGCATGTGAGGTCGCCACGTGAGTTCAGTGGGCCGCGGCGTTTAGCGAGGGGTAGTGATTTCGCGGTCGACACGAGAGCAACAGGAGTCAACCCACGACATCAGTCTGGCAGGTGCGAGCTGCGACGCCGTGAGACGGGAGATCGGCGCGCCTTCCTGCGTCTGTTGAAGCGGCTGGCAGCGGACGGTTCGGGTGAGCGATTTGGGGGTGCTGCGCCAGGTCTTCTCGAGAAATCGCAGTTTATTAGAAGTTAAGTGATTGGTGGTATGTTGTTTGATTTATTCTTGTTATATTCTACTTGTTTTCTTGGTGAGGTCACCAGCCGTTTTGCTTTGGGGTCGCCCACCCGCAGGAGGGTGGTTGTTTATCAATTGGGTGGTCCGTTTTTCCCTTGTGGAGTAGGGGCGGGTTTGAGCAACCTGCGGTTCGGGTTATTCGGTAATCTCCCTATCAATCTACCGTACGTTAGTAGCTGCCTCTGTCATGTTTGTCGGATTTGGTGTGTTAACTAATTTATTGCTTGGAGTGTAACAGACTAATACCTAAAATATGTTTTGATCTTTGGAAACTTTGATATTATTAATTACTATTAAAAACAGTCTTGATCACGATTTATTTAACAAGGTGACCGATTTCGACCACGATTCTCCAACAGAAAGGGGTTCCTACTCAATGGTCTGAAGATGACCACAGTAGTGGTCGAATTATTTACAAGACATTGATCACTGCTGTTCCCGTAATGCATTCAAAAGTAATTTGATATTATTGCCTTTGATTTTGAGAGGCGGTATCTGTGTACTCTAGAGCGTCTTAACTATTGTGTCACCAACCTTGTAGAATTGTATTTAAGATTGCATTTCATGGGCTTTTATTTAAATGGTTATTTTAGTACATAAAGTTGCCACCCTTTCACCATAAGACTCTTCTTAGAAGTTAAAAACAAGTTGCACCTTCGGTGGCAAGGTTAATATTTTAATTGTTAGTGTTTTGTACCATTTCCATCCCTCCTACGGGGGAGTGCATAGCTTGTGTGCTTGTGTAATTGGTTAAAACTGTTAGTTTAAAGTAATCTAGTGTGTTGCAGATTTGCACCAGTGTAGTCTTTCAGAGGCTGTTGTGAGCGGTCGTAATGACGGCCATGTCAAAAGGGAGCGGCAAGGTTCTCTGCCCGAAAGCTCATACAGTCAAAACTTGTTTCTTTCAGCCTCTGAATAAATTGTAAATTTGATATTTTGAGGGTGCTTTCCGATTATAATTTTAAATCTGTTTCTTTTAAAAAAATGCTTTTTAGCACCATTAAAGTGAATATAATTCCCATTTGTCAAAAGGAATTTGGTTATGATTTCATCAGTTACTCCGTGGCAACTACTTCCATGTTTACATAGTGTGATTAAATGTGTTAATGTTCTTGATGAATCGTTAGTAAATAAAATAAATTCTTAAGAAATCTTTGGAAATAAATCACGATTCAACCGTTTATTCAGTTCTTTTTATGTGCGATTTGCTACCGTACTTGTTGCCATCGTAAAGTAAGGGTAACGTCGTAGCAGCAGAGTTATAAGTCCATGAACATCATATTGCAGAACTGGATCAAAAACAATCCTGTAAGGGAAAAAGTTCACTTGGGGAACCGCCAACGGAACAGTCCACCGCATCTCTACAGTTTCGCGCGATTCTTTCGACTACTCATGGCTGCATGCATTCGTACTCGGCTGCTACCCACTAACACAATTTTTTTTTTTTTTTGTCATCAGTCTACTGACTGGTTTGATGCGGCCCGCCACGAATTCCTTTCCTGTGCTAACCTCTTCATCTCAGAGTAGCACTTGCAACCTACGTCCTCAATTATTTGCTTGACGTATTCCAATCTCTGTCTTCCTCTACAGTTTTTGCCTTCTGCAGCTCCCTCTAGTACCATGGAAGTCATTCCCTCATGTCTTAGCAGATGTCCTATTATCCACTCCCTTCTCCTTATCAGTGTTTTCCACATATTCCTTTCCTCTCCGATTCTGCGTAGAACCTCCTCATTCCTTACCTTATCAGTCCACCTAATTTTCAACATTCGTCTATAGCACCACATCTCAAATGCTTCGATTCTCTTCTGTTCCGGTTTTCCCACAGTCCATGTTTCACTACCATACAATGCTGTACTCCAGACGTACATCCTCAGAAATTTCTTAATCAAATTAAGGCCGGTAATTGATATTAGTAGACTTCTCTTGGCCAGAAATGCCTTTTTTGCCATCGCGAGTCTGCTTTTGATGTCCTCTTTGCTCCGTCCGTCATTGGTTATTTTACTGCCTAGGTAGCAGAATTTCTTAACTTCATTGACTTCGTGACCCTCAATCCTGATGTTACGTTTCTCGCTGTTCTCATTTCTACTACTTCTCATTACCTTCGAATTTCTCCGATTTATTCTCAAACCATACTGCGTATTCATTAGACTGTTCATTCCGTTCAGCAGATCATTTAATTCTTCTTCACTTTCACTCAGGATAGCAATGTCATCAGCGAATCGTATAATTGATATCCTTTCACCTTGTATTTTAATTCCACTCCTGTAACTTTCTTTTATTTTCGTCATTGCTTCCTCGATGTACAAATGGTTCAAATGGCTCTGAGCACTATGGGACTCCACATCTTAGGTCATAAGTCCCCTAGAACTTAGAACTACTTAAACCTAACTAACCTAAGGACATTACACACACCCATGCCCGAGGCAGGATTCGAACCTGCGACCGTAGCAGTCCGGCGGTTCCGGAATGCAGCGCCAGAACCGCACCGCCACCGCGGCCCGCCCTCGATGTACAGATTGAAGAGTAGGGGCGAAAGGCTACAGCCTTGTCTTACACCCTTCTTAATCCGAGCACTTCGTTCTTGATCGTCCACTCTTATTATTCCCTCTTGGTTGTTGTACATATTGTATATGACCCGTCTCTCCCTATATCTTACCCCTACTTTATTCAGAATCTCGAACAGCTTGCACCATTTTATATTGTCGAACGCTTTTTCCAGGTCGACAAATCCTATGAAAGTGTCTTGATTTTTCTTTAGCCTTGCTTCCATTATTAGCCATAACGTCAGAATTGCCTCTCTCGTGTCTTTACTTTTCCTAAAGCCAAACTGATCGTCACCTAGCGCATTCTCAATTTTCTTTTCCATTCTTCTGTATATTATTCTTGTAAACAGCTTCGATGCATGAGCTGTTAAGCTGATTGTGCGATAATTCTCGCACTTATCAGCTCTTGCCGTCTTCGGAATTGTGTGGATGATGCTTTCCGAAAGTCACATGGTATATCGCCAGACTCATATATTCTACACACCAACGTGAATAGTCGTTTTGTTACCACTTCCCCCAATGATTTTAGAAATTCTGATGGAATGTTATCCATCCCTTCTGCCTTATTTGACCGTAAGTCCTCCAAAGCTCCTTTAAATTCCGATTCTAATACTGGATCCCCTATCTCTTCTAAATCGAATCCTGTTTCTTCTTCTATCACATCAGACAAATCTTCACCCTCATAGAGGCTTTCAATGTATTCTTTCCACCTATCTGCTCTCTCCTCTGCATTTAACAGTGGAATTCCCGTTGCACTCTTAATGTTACCACCGTTGCTTTTAATGTCACCAAAGGTTGGTTTGACTTTCCTGTATGCCGAGTCTGTCCTTCCGACAATCATATCTTTTTCGATGTCTTCACATTTTTCCTGCAGCCATTTCGTCTTATCTTCCCTGCCCTTCCTATTTATTTCATTCCTCAGCGACTTGTATTTCTGTATTCCTGATTTTCCCGGAACATGTTTGTACTTCCTCCTTTCATCAATCAACTGAGGTATTTCTTCTGTTACCCATGGTTTCTTCGCAGCTACCTTCTTTGTACCTATGTTTTCCTTCCCAACTTCTGTGATGGCCCTTTTTAGAGATGTCCATTCCTCTTCAACTGTACTGCCTACTACGCTATTCCTTATTGCTGTATCCATAGCGTTAGAGAACTTCAATCGTATCTCGTCATTCCTTAGTACTTCCGTATCCCACTTCTTTGCGTATTGATTCTTCCTGACTAATGTCTTGAACTTCAGCCTACTCTTCATCACTACTATATTGTGATCTGAGTCTATATCTGCTCCTGGATACGCCTTACAATCCCGTATCTGATTTCGGAATCTCTGTCTGACCATGATGTAATCTAATTGAAATCTTCCCGTATCTCCCGGCCTTTTCCAAGTACACCTCCTCCTCTTGTGATTCTTGAACAGGGTATTCGCTATTACTAGCTGAAACTTGTTACAGAACTCAATTAGTCTTTCTCCTCTTTCAGTCCTTGTCCCAAGCCCATATTCTCCTGTAACCTTTTCTTCTAATCCTTCCCCTACAACTGCATTCCAGTCGCCCATGACTATTAGATTTTCGACCCCCTTTACATACTGCATTACCCTTTCAATATCCTCATACACTTACTCTATCTGTTCATCTTCAGCTTGCAACGTCGGCATGTACACCTGAACTATCGTTGTCGGTGTTGGTCTGCTGTCGATTCTGATTAGAACAACACGGTCACTGAACTGTTCACAGTAACACACCCTCTGCCCTACGTTCATATTCATAACGAATCCTGCACCTGTTATACCATTTTCTGCTGCTGTTGATATTACCCGATACTCATCTGACCAGAAATCCTTGTCTTCCTTCCACTTCACTTCACTGACCGCTACTATATCTAGATTGAGCCTTTGCATATCCCTTTTCAGATTTTCTAGTTTCCCTATCACGTGCAAGCTTCTGACATTCCACGCCCCGGCTCGTAGGACGTTATCCTTTCGTTGGTTATTCAATCTCTTTCTCATGGTAACCTCTCCCTTGGCAGTCCCCTCCCGGAGATCCGAATGGGGGACTATTCCGGAATCTTTTGCCAATGGAGAGATCATCATACGCATACTTAAAAGTGCACATGCGCTCAACTTTAAACACTCGCGTTATCGAAAAGACGATGCACGGAAATTGTTCCCAATGACCGTGCCATCCGGTGGGTATGGCAGTTTCACACGTAGTGCCAGACTTACAGGGACGCAGGACTCATCGCAGATTGCTTAAGGGGGCGAGCAGGTCGCAGACGCAGAAGAGAGGAGAGAGTGCGGCTGCAAGGGGCGCCATGAGGTAGCTTTGTGAGCTGCGGAGTAGGCTGCAAGTGTCGGGCACTGTGGATCCGCCAGTGCCTTGCTGGGAGGCGGCCGAGGTGCGAACTGCCGGTAAATTAATTTCAGACGCGCCTGCAAGTCCTTAATTATCGCTATAAGTGGTCGGGGAGAGACGACGAGCTCGAAGAAAGTGCTCTGCGGAGTTAATTTTTAGCATGTCCGATACACGGCATCCAGCGGCGAATTAGGTAACTTCGTAGTAGGTGTGCCGCCTCCAAGGTAGCGACCCGCCGGCAGCGCAGTGCAGTGCGGCAAGCTTGGACGATACGAGGATTTTACCAACTCTGTTCAGTTTCTCATCTGCGCGCATTGTATCAGGTGTGTGCATTGTGTCAACTGGATTTCTATCATGACATGTATATGAGGGGAGTGCCCTTTACCTTTAACTTCGTGTAATGTAATACGGCAGTTTTATAACAGATTCCGTAAGATCGGGTGATAGGAGCACAAGACTGTTGAAAGCGATCGTCTTGGAACAATACATGTGTCTACAATGCGATCACGGCGTACGCCAGTCTCCTCGGCATCTTTGCCTTACAAAATATCAGCACCACGCTCGTCTGTTATACGCCATGAACACCATCAAACTCAGAATTTGGGGTCAGAACTCACAGTCAGATTCGTAAACTGTAATGGCACTATGTTTACGACTCGTAGTCCACGTCGCTACCTTCGAAACGCTACGCTACTTCCAAGGCCAGAGATTTTCGTAGGTGCAAACATAATGGTCTCACTGTCATCTTCCGCCTCGAAAGTTACAACTCCTAACTGGCGAGAAATTCAACATCTGTCTTCCAAGGACTCCCATTTCATTTCGCCGTACATTTGTTACGCTATCTTCTGTGATATACCGAACTGTTAAAATTCGAACAGTGCGCCACTGAATTCTTTTAATTTCCTTTGATTCGCCTGCTTGACAAGGGCCCCAAACACTGTGATCATAGAACTCGTCGCACTAGCGTCCTGCATGGGATATCATTTACTGATGCATTACATTTTTCCAAGACATCCGATGTGCTGTTCCTTCTGCGCAGTGCTCTCTTCCTAAAAAATGTTTAGGGGTAAGCTTACACTATATATAATGCAGCGAAAGTTACTGAAGTTTTAGATGTAGCTGATTATTTATTTAACCATAAAACTTAATTCTAATAGCATTCCCTTGTATTATAACAGTTTCCAAATTGACGTCAGTTTATGGCTACTATAGATTTCACGCCTTCTTACTTTACTCTTCGAATCAGTAGCAAGAGGTCTGCCCTTTATAAACCAAGAGCGTATATAACCCATAGGTTGAAGCAGCTGCAGTGGAGCACCAACCAATTTATCGAACATCAATTGATGATTATAAAAAGATGAAATAAGGATCTTGTAGGTGTGATCATGGTTCATTACTTCGAGATATCCCCAAACGTTTCACTGCATTGGGAACAGGAAATAGTGATGGTGGCGTTTTCGTCTCTGGCAAATAATCCTGCGATCGTTTAAGTGTCCCTCTCTCCGGAATGACAACTGTCACCAGAGTCAGTAATGTTCTTGAAGACCACTTTCGGTCAGAAAGTCATTGACACATACATCCTTTTCCACGACGTTAATAGCAGCACGAAATATATTTGCTGTCACCTCCCGTGCGTTTGGAAACGCTGCGGGCCAAGCATTTTCCAAAGTCAGGCAGCAGCGCCGGCCGGAGTGGCCGTGCGGTTCTAGACGCTGCAGTCTGGAGCCGAGCGACGGCTACGGTCTCAGGCTTGAATCCTGCCTCGGGCATGGATGTGTGTGATGTCCTTAGGTTAGTTAGGTTTAATTTGTTCTAAGTTCTAGGCAACTGATGACCTCAGAAGTTAAGTCACATAGTGCTTAGAGCCATTTCAACCATTTTTTTTTTTTTTTTAAGGCAGCAGCTTTCTGGACGGAACTTTCGTTATGTATAAATATTTTCATACCAAAAGAACTCGTCTCTTCTTTTCTTGAATCACCGTAAGACGACACAGATAGGGTAGCCCAATGTTGTTCGGTGACATTTTTATCTCTTTGTACCCCAAATTTCCTGTACTTTGCAGATTTTGCAGCCAAGATTTTTGTTTGAAACGATTTACCGCTCATTTTTATCACAGAATGCGGTTTCTTGAGCCATTCTGGACGATCAAATGACTTGCTATCGTACAACGTTCGTTCACTGTAACTTCGAACTTGGGTAATTTTCACTTTCGTCACCCACGGTCAACGTGTAAATTCCTGAAGTTTCGTTAGCACAAGATTTGTTCGCAATTTTTAGCTTCTTAACAGAAGGAGAACAAGTAAAACAGTTTGTTATTAAGCCGCTCATCTTATCTTAACTTCAAAGCTGTCTTGCAATGAAAGGCAGGATACAGCGTACGATCACGCATACAACCAATGAGATGGCAAGCGTAAGTGAATAATCAAGTATGCCGTTTCCCGAACTTTGGCTCAGTTACGGATCGAGATGGTGGACTGAAAGATTGGCTACCAGCGATTCAGTTGCCGAGAACGTTTGCCTGCCGCTTCTAAACGTGCGAAACTGTTAAAGGAATCGCTTTTCCTATCACACACTTCACTGGCATCGTTCATATTGCGATTACCTACATGAAAAAGGGAAATAAATCCGATTGACTCCCGTGAAATAAATCGTTGGCAAACTTTAAAGTTCTCCAGTATCGTAAAGAAGTTAGTTTGGAGAAGGAAAAGTTTAGGAGTACGCGTCACCCTGTGCACCCCAAAAAAAATTGGTTAAAATGGCTCTGAGCACTATGGGACTCAACTGCTGAGGTCATAAGTCCCCTAGAACTTAGAACTACTTAAACCTAACTAACCTAAGGACAACACACACATCCATGCCCGAGGCAGGATTCGAACCTGCGACCGTAGCTGTCGCGCGGTTCCAGACTGTAACGCTAGAACCGCTCGGCCACCAGCGGCCGGCACACCCCAAAAAAGAAGAGCAATGATATTATTCCTTGATACGTACACTAGACGTTCACCACTTGTAATCAGATTATATGAGGTCCTTTCACTTTTGTGATGGAATTACCTTTCATTTATCTACGTTTAAAGAGAGGTGTGAATCATACACCATGTGGAAATATCGCTGAAGAGCCAAAACATTATAACCACAGCCCAACGCGAGTCTAAAGGCCGCCTTTTGGCTTGTGACGCGGCAACGAAAGTAAATAAGCTGAATGAGGATTAATAGGGAGGCATTCTAGCTACGATACGGAACCGTAATGGGGAAATGCAGTGACTTAAGTGATCTAAGTGACCTGGACAAAGAGTAGTTCGTTCAGGCATAGCGTCTATGAACGAGACTCTCGGGGATACGCGTTCTACTGTTGTGAGTATCTGTGAGAAATTGTCGAAAGATGGTGAAACGAAAGGAGGCGACAGAATGTTAGACGACCGTGCCATGTCACAGGGCCTGGTGGTAGGCGACTTTCCGGCTCTGTAAAGCAGAATAGGCGGTTATCTGTGGTTTAACTGAAGACAGAGTGCATTGCTGGTCCAGGCCCAACTGTTTTATATCTCACCGCTCAGTACACATTGTTCAGGATGGAGCTCAGCAGTAGATACGCACATGTTCCCATGTAGAGTCAACGACATCGTCGATTACGATCACAGTGGGCGAGGGATCATTGAGACTGATCGTGAGTCAAGGGAAATTTGTCATCTGGTCACAAGAGTCACATTGCTTGTTATACTCAGTTGCTGGTCGGGTCGGGAAGTGCTGTCGTCCAGGCGAATACCTGCTCGATACACGCGCAGTGACATGGAATCAGACATGTAGGACCAATATTACGCTGTAGTGGATACCCTCCTGGACTTCGACGTGACCCGAGGCAATGATCTATGTCAACTAGTCAGCTGTAGGCTACAAGATTATTGCTGCAGACCCGAGTCCCTTCTGCATCTACATCAATACGCACTAGTCAAATGACGGCGTGTGGCGGAAGGTACCATAACTGCCCCCCCCCCCCCCACCCACCCTCCACACGCCATGTCGTGAACGGTTCGTAGGGAGAATCATTTTCGGTAAACCTGTATTAGTTTTATTTATTTATTTGTTTTAAAGGGCATTTGAATGCCATTTGACTATGCATGTATTTATCTTCCGTATCATCTATATTTCTGCTTTAATGTCGTTATCAACTACAATGCTGAAAATTCTTAGACCATTAACAAAATCTATCTGTTAAGGCAGTCCAAAGCAAGTAAACAAGACTCTTGTTTAACTGCTTTGTACTGCCTTTACAGATATGACGCGTTAGTGGTCTCAGAACTTTTAGCATTGTAGTTGATAATGGCATAAAATCCGAACATTAGATTGTACAGAAGGTTAATTACAGTAATACACAGTAAAATGTCGGTCAAATGGTCTTTCAAAAAATATTGCATGACTTTGGCTCAGCATCATCTAAAACATACTATTAGCTTTACCATAGCGAATTTTCTCGTTGCAGTAATCTCACGAAACATGTGGCAGGAAGTAACATGTCCGACTCTTTCCGGAAAGTACTCACTACAAATTTCAATAGTGAAGCTCATGTGATGCAAAACGCCCCCCTTGAAGAGCCTGATACTGGAGTTTATTGAGCATCTGTGCAATGGTCTCGCTGCGAGAATACGATCCCGTGGCGAAACGTTCCGCTCTTCGTGGGATCTTCTCTGCCTCTTCTATCAGTACTACCCGGTGAAGGTCACACATTGATAAACACTACTAAAGGTACGGTCTAACAAGGGCTTTTTCAGCCACTTCCTACGTGGCTCAATTACATTTCCTTAAGATACGTCCTAAGAATGTCATCTGGCATCTGATTTTCCCACTGTTTGTTTTACTCGGTCATTCCACTTACGGTTGCTCCGAATAGTTACCCCCAGACGTATTACGGTAGATATTGTTTCCTGCAATTTGTCATCAATAGTGTAGTTGCACTTCAATGAACTTATTTTCCTTTGTATGCGCAATATTTTATGTATATTGGCGTTCAGAGCCAACTGCCAGAACCTGCACCGTTCATTAATAATTTGTAGGCCATCCTGCAAATCGTTCGGCCTTCCTGTTTTGCTACGTTCTTACAGACAACTGCATCATCTACGAACAGTCTTAAAGAACTTCCGACGTTTCGCATTAGATCATCCATATACACTGCAAACAGTAACGGTCATATCACACTCCACTGTCGTACTCTGGAAATTATCTTTATATGTGTGTATTTTGTTGTGTTAATAGCGACTTTTTGAGTTCTATCTGCAAGAAAGTCTTGAATCCAGTTGCAAATACGCTCCGATACTCGATAAGCTCGTATTTGTTTCACTAAACGGCAGTGCGGGACGGTGTCAAATGCCTTCCTGAAGTCAAGAAATACGGTATCAACCTCAGCGCCGTTGTCTACAGTGTTATGGATCTCACGGAGGAACAGAGCCGGCTGTTTCACAGAATCTCTGTTCGCTTAATCTATGTTGATCGTTATAGAGGAGATTTTCATTCCCCAAGAACGTCACAGTTCTTCAGCGTAACATATGTTTCATAATTCTACAACAGATTGACGCCTAGGATATAGTTCTATAATTTTGTACATTAGTCCGGAGGCCCTTCCTGAAACGGGAGTGACCTGCGATGTATTCCAGTCGCTGTGTACCCTTTGTTGCTTAATGCTTGATGTCATCGCAGATGGTGATTGTGATTGTGACGGTGATTGTGATGGTGATTGTGGCGTAAAGGGAGGTGTCTCTGCTGTACTACGTGCTCAAAAATAGCAGGTCTGGGTAAGCATCTCGTAGCTACGAAGTTCCCGTGGGACGACTGGAAAACGTACACTAAATGATCAAAAGTATCCGGACACCTGGCTAAATATGAGTTACAAGTTCGTGGCGCCTTCAATCTATAATGCTGGAAATCAATATGGTGTTGGCCCCTCCTTAGCCTTGATGACAGCTTCCACTCTCGCAGGCATACGTTCAGTCGACTGCTGGAAGGTTTCTTGGGGAATGACAGCCCATTGTTCACGGAGTGCTGCAGTGAGGAAAGGTATCGATGTCGGTCGGTGAGGCCTGGCACGAAGTCGACGTACCAAATCATCGCAAAGGTGTTCTATAGGATTCAGGTGAGGACTCTGTGCAGGCCAGTCCATTACAGGGATGTCATTGTCGTGTAACCACTCCGCCACAGGCCGTGCATTATGAACAGATGCTCGATCGTCTTGAAACATGCAATCGCCATCCCCGAGTTGCTCTTCAACAGTGAGAAGCAAGTAGGTGCTTAAAATATCAGTCTAGGCCTGTGCTGTGATAGTGCTACGCAAAACAAAAAGGGGTGCAAGCGCCCTAAAAACACAACCACACCGTAACACCACCACCTCTGATTTTAACTGTTGGTACTACACGCTCTGGAAGATGCCGTTCACTGGACATTCACCATACCCACACACTACCATCGGATCGCCACAATGTGTACCGTGATTCGTCACTCTACACAATGTTTTTCTACTGTTCAATCGTTCAATGTTTACGCTCCTTACACCAAGCGAGGCGTCGTTCGGTATTTATCGGCGTGATATGTGGCTTATCAGCAGCCGTTCGACCATGAAATCCAAGTTTCCTCACTTCCCGTCTACCTGTCGTAGTACTTGCAGTGTATATTGATGCAGTTTGGAATTCCTGTGTGATGGTCTGGATATTACCCATTACGACCCTCTTCAGTTGTCGGTTGTCTCTGTCAGTCAAAAGACGAAGTCTGCCTGTACGCTTTTGTGCTGTACGTGTCCTTTCATGTTTCCACTTTACTATCACATCGGAAGCAGTGGACCTAGGGATGTACGCGCCCCCCTGTGCCCCCCCCCCCCCCCCCAAAAAAAAGAAGAGCAATGATATTATCCCTTGATACGTACACAATTTAACGTGGGACGCTTCACAGGCTGGACAATTAATAAAATTGCTGAGCGTGACAAGACGCCCTAGACCAATCGGCTACCCCGCGCGGCCCAAGCAGATGCAAACGGTCGAAAGGCAGCACGGCTATACCAAAACAAATACCCTCACAGACACCAAACACGTCACACAACATTTCAAGCCGTTTTTGGGCGCGTGTGTGATCACGAGTCCCTTCAGACATAGAGAGTCGGCTTATATGAGTTATTAGATTATTGCAGCTTTGTGTTGGTAGAGGTGTATCTTGAGCAAACTGTTAATATTGGGATTTTGGTGTGAGCATTTGTTGTGATCGGACTGCAACCCCATTTGTTCCCTATCTTGTGGCTAGTGGTCCTGTTCTGCACCCTACGAGCGGCTGCTGCATTTGTGTTGGAGACTGGTTTCGTAATTTGCGTTAAGCGGAGTGTAGACTCTGTCGCGGAATATTTCATTTAACAGGCACCATGTATTTTAAAGCGGAACTTCGCTTTGGCCAAGCAGCGTGTGTTGCCCGAAGCTTCTTAAAGATATTTCCCTGAATTGTTTAGCAATTTTATCCGAAAGGAACAATTACTGCGAGCTTTGTGCAGAATTATCATTCACTTACAGAATTAAAGTGGTGAGTGACCATTTATTGAGGAAACATTAGTAGGACACGTCTGCCAACACCTGTAAAGATAGGGTGATGATTCGACTGTCTAACTTCGAGGACAAAAGTGTTGTAATAAAAAAAAAAAAAAAAAGTTTATTCATTCCTCAGAATTGTTTGGCAAAAAGACTGAAGCCATCTGACAATTTTATTTAAAAATTAACAAAAGGATACGTAACAGATGTTTCCACACTCATGAAAACGGGAGTTATTAGTTTTCATACTTTGTGTAGAATGAAATTTTGGATTTACTTTTTCGAAGACGTGCACGGAACATGTTAATGACACCTGTGTGTTTGCCTAGGTATGCATCAGTCAGCTGCAAAATTGCGTAACGTTGCATGTACGTACGTGCTGGAAAGGAGTAACGTAGTTCCGAAAGAAGCAGGGCACAACTCTCAATTTATGTACGCAATTGTTGAGCCATTCCAAAATTTTTTCGGACAGTAATGAACACAGTACATGTATTGGTGTTAAATGTCAATACTGTACACAGATTGTCGGCACCGTGTGGTCAGCAACTACAGTAGTGCTAATATATTCTGAAAACTGTTATTTAGTGGAAAAATACACAGAGTTTTGATTGCAGCAGTGATTATTTTTTAGGGCTAGCTAGCACATAGACCGTGGAAATTGTAAGGGGTGTACGTGGAGACAGATTTAACATACAAATTTTATTCACATAATTCCGACACAGAATAAAAACCACCATTCTTCGTAACTAGCAATTGATCGAAATTTAATATTTTTTTTCTACAGTACAGCCAACCGGTTGCAACAAGATTTAACTCGACCCAGTTTCTTCTTCGACTTTGGGTTTCTTCATCAGAAAAATAAAATAACAGTTACATTTAAAAAAGTAGAAAATGATTAATGTAGAGAAAACCAAGAATAGATTGTTACTATACTGAACAAATTTGTGAGATGATTATACTTATATGCAATGACAGATGAAAATAGATCTACGATCAAAAATGCTCTCGTCATATAATATCACTTCTTGAAGTGATGTAAAAATTACAAATACTGGAACTGGCATAACAACGATATTTGTCAGTAAAAATTATACCTACATGACGTAGCACACTGCACACCGCTAAGGGCTGTAAGAGGAAACAGGCACCGGAGGTGGCACCCGACTGAAGGTAAGGCCGCACTGAGCAGAACTGCACTGCAGCAGAGCGGCGCGGCACGCCGCTGCTCTGTTTATTGTCCCATGTATAATCTGCAGTAGGGCGAGAATACGTAGCCAGTTTTGTACGTAAGTCGCTCGGCAATCTCTAAGCAAAATGGACGAAAGTAATATGCATGTGAAAATTTTTTTGTTATGTGAGGAGGAAAACTATAAATTTATATGCGTGTGAACTTAGGTGCTCTTGCAAAGAACAGCAATGCAGAGATCATTTTGCGTTCAGATTTAGCAACAAAACTGGAAACTATTATCTTGAATATACCAGGCCCAAAATATTACCAGGAAAGAGAATTCGACTTCCCTACATGATTGTTGGACACGAAGTTTTTCCACTAAAAACGTATTTGATGAGACCACATTTTGTTCAAAATCAGATGATAGCTAGAAAAAAGTATTCAGTTAAAGCTTAGTAGAGCACGAAGAATTTAAGATAACGCTTTTGAAATATTATATCTAAAGTTTAGACCTTACTGTGTCAACATCTGTCTCGCTCCGGAACATATATAGAACGTGATTCTTGCCACTTGTATCTTGCAGAATTTTCTCAGACACAATGCAGTGTTGTTAACGAAGAAGAGAGTAAAGAGATAAAATAACGAGCTCATTTTCATATAGAAGACAATTTCGCAATAAAGTTGTCTACGTACGGGATATATCCAAAGATTATTTGAGTTCCTCGCAAAGTTGTTTGGCCTAGAAACCGACATGCTACAGGCAATGTCGTCGAACAGAAAATATGAAATAAAATGTGATAATAACTATGTAGTCAAAAGAATAAAGACCTAAACGTTCGTTTCATAAACTAGAAAATGGAATTTAGGTATTTATACGTTACGATTACTCCCATTTCCTTTGTAACGAGGATCATAGAACTCTGAATATCAACTTACACGTACAATTAATGTTTCCCTCGTGTGCCGGCCGGTGTGGCCGTGCGGTTAAAGGCGCTTCAGTCTCGAACCGCGTGATCGCTACGGTCGCAGGTTCGAATCCTGCCTCGGGCATGGATGTGTGTGATGTCCTTAGGTTAGTTAGATTTAAGTAGTTCTGAGTTCTAGGGGACTGATGACCACAGATGTTAAGTCCCATAGTTCTCAGAGCCATTTTTTCCCTCGTGTAACGCCGTTTTCCTAAACAAACTTTCGTTTCCCACGTCAAAAGAGCAGCGATTTTTATGATGTATGTTGCCGCGACACTTCCTGTACCGCACTAGCTACAACGGAACCACGAGACGCCGCAAGGTACGTCTTAGTTGGCCAGTCGATCACTTTGCCTCCCAGTGCCGCGCCGAGCATTTTCGCTGTCGCGTAGTGCGTTCTGTCACGTGCGATTTTATATGGACAACGTCTGGTAGCGTCTTTCTGCGCCTCTCCGCCGCAGCGCAATTCCGCTCTGTGCGGTCTTACCTTAATAGGCTCACAGGCCGAAGTTGCCACAACGTCAGCACGAAATAAGTCTCGTCATCTATCAAGAATCGAAGAAATCCGCTGCTTATAATAACAAAAATATTGTAAATAGTATGTAAGTGTTCCTCTCGCATGTCAACAGTCAGTATTACGGGAAACAAATTTTATGCAGGACAACGCAGTAGCAAATGCTCTATGCATTTTGTGTGAGAGTGATTTCAATGTAATAAATGAAAGCAGAGGGAGGAAGACGATATTTTAAAGCCTACAAGGAAAATGAGGATTTTGTTTTAGACGTTTCTATGTAGGAGCTTTGTATCATTAAAGAAATATTTATACTGTATGTGCAACTGTTTATTCAGAATGAAACAGTCATTAGAGAAAGATGTTTGAAAATTTGTAATTCTTCAACGATGTTAAGTCTGAAGTCATTCTTTTCTATGTGAAGGTTACTGACGTCATCAGCTTCTTTAGTCTTACGGTCTGTAACAAATGATCATCATTGGAGGAGTGTAGATATTTGAACCTTTTTTTCCTAAGAAATATTCTTTAAACCTAACAGCAGTCGCTCGTCCTGTCTGTTCTATACAATAGGCTGGATATGTGTCACAACTAATGTCAAATCATGGTGCTTTCATCCTTAGAGCTCTTTCCACTCGTTTATCTGACGAAAAACTCGATGCTGAGATTAATTTGACTAAAATTATCCCAGTCAGTTCTGGATACGAAACGACCATAGTGGATAATATTTTCAAAAAATGCAACCAATAATAAAATTTGTACTCTTGGGACTTCTAACAACGAACGTAACGAAAAGATAAAAAAATTATGTATCATTTGAGGGCCTGTATATTACAGGATTCGGTATCTCCTCCATAAGAAATACGATTGTAAAGTAGCTCTTCTACTAACAATAGTTTTAAAAATAACCTAATTCATAGTCTGAAACCAGTGCATTCTCCCTTAAAAAGGTCAGGTGTCCGTAAAATTTGTTGTGACAAACGTCCAGCCTGTTACGTAGGACAGTTAGGACGAGCAGTTATTGCTGTTAGATTTAAAGAACATGCCTTATAAAAAAATGGTACTAATATAATTCGTCCTTTCCTGATCGTTCATTAATTACAGACCATGAATTTAAAGACATTGATGACATCAGTATCTTGCACACAGGAAAGTAAGATCCAGACTTAATATGCTAGCAGAATTACAAATATTCAAACACCTTTCCCTTAACGACGGTTTCATTCTGAATGAACAATTGCATCTACGTTACAAAAATTTCGTTAACAGTATAAAGATCTTTAAAGTTGTATGTTGTATGTTGTATCTCAACCAGGGACCTAGATACGACGGAGAGGCTCTGTCCCCACCGCAACCGCAGTGGTCCACAACCCCAAGACGACTACCGCAGTCCACTTCACCCCTCCACCGCCCCACACCGAACCCAGGGTCATTGTACTGTTCGGTACCCCCCCCCCCTCCTAGCCCACAGGGATTGTCTCACACCACACGAGTTGAACCCCTATGATTGCGTGGTAGAGTAATGGTGGTGTACGCGTACATAGAGAACTTGTTTGTGCAGCAATCGCCGACATAGTGAAGCTGATGCGGAATAGGGGGAACAAGCCCTCATTCTCTGAGGCAGATGGAAAACCGCCTAAAAACCATCCACAGACTGGCCGACTAACCAGACCTCGACACAAGTCCACCAGGCGGATTCGTGCCGGGGACTAGGTGCTCCCTACCATTTCAAAAAGCCGTGCATTGGACCACTCGGCGAAACAGGCGGGCATAAAGCCCTTACTAAGAAACGCCTAAAACTGACGACTCATATTTCACAGAGTAGACTCCAAAATATCGTCTTCCCCTCCCTCTCTTTCATGCAGTACTTTCTAATACTCTCTCGCGCAAAATGCATAGAATATATGCTGTAACACCCCACCCATCACTTATCTGGTTTTGGCGTGTGTTCACCCCAGCTAATTGACTAACAGATCAACAAAGAGTGCAAGACTGCCGCAATATCAGATAACACAAAGAGAGTAATAAGGCCCTGTCACTCCTGATTGAACTGCGGTGGCCGTGTTGACATTAATTGATTCAGAATTGATCACTTTTAATTAAGAAGGGGTGCACATTGATGTTATATTCAGCTATTGAACACCAGATACAAATGTTGAACATAATATTAATTAAGAAAGTGACTTGGAATATCAACTACTTGATTGAAAACAGATGCAGTCGATTAGCATAAATTTATTTTAACTCCCGACCTTCAATCATCACATTACATGAATCTCCCATCAGGAAGTGGTAATAAATTGCGTTTACATGGAGTAAAGCGCGATAAATCAAAATTAATTCCTATCGACTGACCCAGGCGTAATGCGAAGAGCGAGAAGAATTCCCCAATACACGGCCCATGAAACCCTCGTGGAAACTTTGCCTATGTGATCCAACAAATTAATCAGTGGCCTAATTCTAGCCAGAGCGGGTGCAATATCACCGAATTCATTGTCGCGGGGCGGCGTTGTTGTGAGGTCATCGGCCAGCTTCGTGGTGCTGCAAGGCTTCGCTTGTCTATTCACTCCTAGCTATCCTGCTCAGTACATAGCTGAACCAAAACTTTCTATCTCCAAGCTCAATCGTTCCATTTGCTAAGTCCTTAACTGCAGAGATGCTCACTCTTTCTGAGGCAAGCTGAGTAAAGAACGCCATGTCCACACTCTAGGCAAGCTGGGAACAGAAGACCCCTACGGAGAATTCTCCCAGTTCGCTCTTCGCCTCAGTTTCCCCTCCAGCAAAATCACTTACGCCAATTGCAGCGGACGTAGCGCTAATTATGCATCACTTCCCAGTACCGGCCAATGGCTACTCTGGGAAGTGAACAAATTCCCACAAAATTTACCTTCCTCTCAACTTCTGCTACTTAGCTCCTCACAGGCCACCCATCATGGTTAGCATCCGCACAAAACACCAATTTTTCCGGAATTCTGACTCCCAGCATAGTACTTCAAATTCCTTGGTCCTACGTTCCCATCAGAGGCTGGCGTATTTCACTGTGTCGATCTTCACCTGATTTACTTCAGACTCAGGACCGTGAATTCAGCGTGAAGTTGCTATAGTCACAAACACGCAAATTTTGGCTTATGTTGACCGCTCCACCATAGCTTTTGGCGGCTTTCTCGCATGTTTCTATGAAAACGGGACGACAGACATTTATCAACAGGCATACAAGTTCTCGGTCTGCTTCCCGGTGCACCAGCATGGGGTCAACCACCCACTCACTCTCACTCATCTTAAGGCAGGTGGAGGCCGTGTCCCGTTACCACTTTCTCAGAGCTTGAGTTGCCCTAAACAGCCTATTGTCACTTCCCTTCACCGCTCCCCAGCCAGCCACGTTCAACTCTGAATACTTCCCTGGGATAAACTAGCCTCCAGTAAATCAACGTGTTTCCACGAAGTTTTCATGTTGTGTGAATTACTTTACATCACCTGACATTAATTATTCCAATACGTCCATACTATACCCTCTACAAGATGCATTGTGCCTTGTCAGTCATTTTTGTTCAGCCCTACGGTTCGCTCAACGTGAGTTAGGTGATCTTTAATGACTTCATGTAAGGGGCATAGTTCTTGCCATCTTACATAGCCTCTCTCTTCAAATCAATTTTGTAGTACAGGTGATGACTCCTATGGTGTTACCACCTGTGTTACAAAATTAATATCTACATAACTGGTATTTTAAACCATTCACATGATTAGTTATGGGCGACTGATTACCGCTGCCTCCTCTCTGATGCAAACTCCCACTCATTCCAAGGGTACCTGCCTTCAATGACTGGATTTACTGTTACAGATGTCATTATTTAGTCTAATTTTACTTTAATCTCTGCTGATTCCTGAGACAATAATTGGTCAGAGTACTCAAAAGAAAACTACATTTATATTACAAGGGCAAATACACATATTGAAGCACCTCTGTGCTTGTCATTTGAATGTCAAGACCCGTAATTATAATTTAAGGCCTATTCACTCTCAGTTATCCATTCCTACTCGACTTAAATAACTAAAAACGTACATGAACCATATTCGTGTATCATTTTGTGAAGTTGATAGTGGTTGTTCTCATTCAATTACATGTGAACGCCCATTTGATATTTTATAAATAAAGGTTTTTTTGTGTGTCTCACTGTCTCTGGATGTTTATATTGTGCATGGTGTAAGTGTCATCTTTACACACTTCAACATGGTCTGGCCCAGTCCAGTGTCTGGATTGTGTACACACATGTACCATACATATAACACAACCAAAATGACAAGAATCATTGCGTATTGGGCAACCACTGTTGTGTATTTGTAACAAGGTGTAAGTATGAAATCTTATTCTAACACAAAGAGACGTGACATGACAAATATATGACTTTTAACAAATGGCACATTTATAAAATCATATCCTTCTTATAACATAATTCATAAACAGAACAAATGAGTACTTTACGTTCGTTGAGGCGCATGTTATTCATTTGAATCCACACTGACACACTCACACCCACGGCACAGGTTTCTTGCACGAACGGAAGTGACATTAATTCTGACTAGCAAGTTGAGGGATGGCTAACGGCTGAGAAGAGAGCAACGTCGATTACCGAGACGGCGCCACAGGCACCCGCATCTTCTTGAGGCTCCTGGCTCTCACCTAAGAACTCGTTGTTGACATCTTGTCCGACAGGTACAAGACCCCATCGGTGCATCTATGATCGGTGACCTCTCGCGGCTCAGCCACAGGTCATTGCTCCTTCTATTGACGTTATAGGGCAAGGGAGGGACCGTGATCAGACAACAGCCTATTTTTTGCTCAGGTCCTCAAAGTTGGTGTCATTAGGCACAAAAGGTCATCTGGGCTGTCGCTTCACCTGACGTGACGAGCAACAAATACAGAAACCTTCTTGGACCTCTTCATTGCTGCCCCCGATCCGCACCGTGTACAGAGACCAGGACCGACCTCTTTGTCGTACACAGAGGTGCTGGATATCACCTCTCCTTGGCTGCGGGGTTAACCACCGTTCCCGTCCATTCAGGACGTAGTCTGCATGCCATCACCATCGTCAGCTGTGTGCTCCCCTCATTGCTGTCGTCCTCGTTCCTTGTCAGCTCGTGTGTGGTGTGCCAGGTGTCGTAGCTTCAACTCCCTCTTGCTCAGTTACGCCACCTTAACACGCTAAGTCAACTAATTTTAGTACACGGAAAGTGCTCATGTTTAACCATCAGTACCATATTTTTTTTTTTTTTTTTTACATTTGATTGAAGATAATGAACTTGTTTCATTGAAAAAGGAATAATTTTACTTGTTGGTAAATCATCTTCAGGATCAATTAAAATAGAAATGTAACAGAACTTTTTTATACATAAACATAAATATATACAAGACAACTTGCTTCACAGTCGTTCACACACACACACAATCAATGGATGGGGAATCAAGATTATCTGGACAGGATCCCACCATCATTTCTAACTACCAATTCCTACGACTAACACGGTGTTGGCCAACCCGACTACGTATCTACTATGTACTACTTTTTATCTCTAATCTTTTTTTTCTTCTGAATTCTCTCTGTGGCATACGTCCCTCTTATTGTGCCTACGAACATGTGTAAAACACAACAAACTTAGACATGTGTCAGTCTTACCAAGATTTTTGTTGGAAGTTTGGATAGCGTCCTTTATCGTGTTCTATTGCGACACTTCTTGTCTCCTCTATTTTCTTCCTGTTGTCTCCTTTTGTCACGAATGGTTTTATAAGGCCTGCGAACATGTTTCGGATTAGCAATGTCACAATGGCACAACACAAATATAGCTCGCTGCTCACACTCGCAGTTGTTACACTATCTTGGTACCAACAAGTATTTCTGGCGTATTAATGCTGCTGTTCGCTCTGTAGAAGATAACATCCGGTTCATTTTAACATGCACTGGTTGCCGTAATTCACGCAACTGGTCATAGCTGTCCACCTCTTACGTATTCAGGGGCATACGTGATGCGTCGGTGCGTCCTCAGAACTACCTTCGGGACTGGCTACCTTAAATATGCTCTCCAATGATGGAGATACAATTACGGTGAACCGTCCTATAACTTACAGGTTTCTTAATCTATCATTTTCTAGGGGTACGCCCAGAAAGATTTGTTTTCTATTCTTTAATCATGTGTTTTTACGAAATAATCTAGTGCAATTCACTTTCACAATATCGAGAGGCGAGATATCATTATTAATAATAAAACACAAAATATAGGGACATATAAACGAGACATTCTACCACTAAGATCAGTACATACACAAATAAACAAGACACTTTAGCAAAAATCCTTATTCTAAGCCTATAATTACTACGTCCGCGCTCTGGTCTAGTCATTCGTAATCCTGCCCGTTAAGGTGGGATGGACCAGGCTTCGGAAGGCGGACTTCGACCTCTTCCTGATTGTTATTTTGGTAACCATTATTCCTGTTCCTTGCCGATTGCTGATTACCGCCCCAAGTCCTTTGTGATTTATTATGATGCACCGGAGAGGGTCGCTCTTCTTCCGTGTACCTTCTTTTCGAGTTGCCACTATTCTTATCTTGATTGTGGCCGTTGTAGTTCGGTAATGGCCTACTATCCCACTGGGGTCCATTATTGCGACGGTTCTTATTTTGTTCACGATGCCGGCGTTTCTCCCGCGCCTATTCCTCTTGAAATGCAAATTCCAGTTCGCGCAAAATGCCCTTAAATACCTCAGTATCGCTACCACAACGACCGGCAAGTAATTGTTGATACGAGATGGGAAGTTTCATGTAGCATAATCTGATGATTTCCGCACCGCTACAAGGGTTGTCTAGGTACTGGTTCCTTTTTGCCATATTTTCAAAAAATTTGACCGGACTCCGGTATCCTGCCCCTTCCATATCTCTTGACATCATAATTTCTTGTTTGATCCTTTCTTGGGTTTCTTTAGACCAATACTTGCCCAAGAAGGCATTTTTGAATTCTTCGAACGAGACGCTCGTCTTCGCTACATTTCTCATGTACGCAGGGGTCGCGCCCTCCATATGGGAGCACACAAAATCCAGCTGGTACATCAATGGACAGTGTGGGGGCAAAGATACCTCGAACTGTTCCATAAAAGTTTTTGAATGCAAGCTATTACCTTCGTCCTTGAATTGATGGAACTTTCCGACTGATACAAAATGCTTGTAGTCAAACCGGTCATCATTCCAGTTATCATTTCGCCCGTTCTTACGATTCGTATGAACTTCTGGACGTGGACTACTTCGTTCCGACACGATACCATCATATCTCCCCCTCTGTATGTTCGACAGTTGTTCGGTACATCTAATCAGCCGACAGCAATTGTGCTCACTGGACTGCTGTGCGCTGTCCGTGTTTACCTCGGTCGTTGCCTTAGAGCTGTGAATCAAGGCGTGGCTCCCGTTGCTTATAGTGTCAACTTTGTCACACCGTGACGCGGTTACCTGTGTTCCGGCAAGTGACGGTTCAGTCGACGCAGTAATTACACCCTTCTCCTTTCCTGATGTCTCTGTAATGAGACATTTTTCCTCGTCCTCTAAATTTCTATTTAATATCGCCACCTCCTCTTTCAACATCTCGTTAGGCCCTATGTCCGGTTGCTCTTGTTGCTTTTCTTCGACACGTTTTATCCGGCTTTGTAGCCTTGATAACATGACCCTTCCTACTTTTTCCGTGCTTTGCGTGGAGTCCCGAGTCTCTCTCGCGATTTTTCTTGCACCTTTCGCAATTAATTTGGCTTCAATTGCCGTTCGTTTGATGATGGCAATCTCTTTCTCTATTTTGACGCCGAGATTCTATGCCTCCTCTTTTACTTCCATATGAACTTCTGTGAGCCTATAATTCAGCTCCGAATTCGCCTTTTTTAATTTCGGCATTAAGGTTGGCGCTCTGCTGTAAGTTCGCCGTTTGCATCTGTTGCAACAGGTCCGCAATATTTATGAGAGTAGCCGCATTTTGATCCTCGTTCTTTTGTGGTTGAAAATTCGACTCTTCTCCTCTGTTCTGAGGAACCCTTCGATATCTAGACAAGTACCGTCTCCGCGCCCCCGTCGGATCACTTGTGAATGAATCGTTTGATAATGGTTGGACACCGTTTTCTTTCAACACACTGTGGCCTCTTAGGCTGGATTTTCCATACATATGGATTGCTCCCTGCGTCCCCCGAACCCTCAGCATCACTGCCTGAATCAACGTCCTTGCTATTCAGCGGACTAAACCGGTCGTGAGACACAGTTTCACAAAGTTCCAACTCGCGTTCGCACGCTCATCGCTAGAGCTTTCCCTTGTATCACCCATGTTCTCCCGGTTAACAATCTGATTATATTCTGCTGTTGTCTTGGCTTTTCCCCCCTTTATCATATGCTCTTTTATGTTACATGAGAACTCAAAACCCAGGTAACCCTTACACTCAATAATTAGATAACGCAAAATATATAACAGGACACAAATTGATACACTGGGTGTGAGCAGTGACCCGACAAACTGTGCATGAAGCATTCCCCCAAAACGGCTAGTACCAATGATTGTGTTCTGTGTGCTCAGAATCGGCTGGTTACGGCACTGCACATCATAAGTATTCCAACAAATCACAAATACAATGCATAGGCACCTAAAAATGTAAATTTGAAAGGACAGCACTTGAAGAAGACAATGTAACTTATTGTAATTAATGCTGCCCCTTTTTTCAATTAAAAATGGATAATCAATGTATCACGGGGAAAAATTTCCTTTTTCAAGACTACTTCCTTGCAAATCCCGAAGTATCGTATCCTGGTATGGGTCAGCCATATGTAACACCCCACCCGTCACTTATCTGGTTTTGGCGTGTGTTCACTCCAGCTAAAAGACTAACAGATCAACAAAGAGTGCGAAACTGCCGCAATATCAGATAACGCAAAGAAATTAATAAGGCCCTGTCACTCCTGATTGAACTGCGGTGGCCGTGTTGACATTAATTGATTCAGAATTGATCACTTTTAACTAAGAAGGGGTGCACATTGATGTTATATACAGCTATTGAACACCAGATGCAAAATGTTGAACATAAAATTAATTAAGAAAGTGACTTGGGATTTCAACAACTTGATTGAAAACACATGCAGTCGATTAGCACAAATTTATTCGAACTCCCGACCATCAATCAACACATTACATGACTCTCCTATCAGGCAGTGGTAATAAATTGCGTTTACGTGGAGTAAAGCGCGATAAATCAAAATTAATTCCTATCGACTGACCCAGGCGTAATGCGAAGTGCGAGAAGAATTCCCCAATACACGGCCCATTAAACCCTCGTGGAAACTTTGCTCCAACAAATTAATCAGTGGCCTTGTTCTAGCCGGAGCGGGTGCAATATCACCGAATTCAGCGTAGCAGGGCGTCGTTGTTGTGAGGACGTCGGCCGGCCTCGTGGTGCTTCAAGGCTGTGCTCGTCTATTCACTCCTAGCTATTTTGCTCAGTACATAGCCGAACCAAAACTTTCTATCTCCAAGCTCAATCGTTCCATATGCTAAGTCCTAAACTGCAGAGTTGCTCACTCTCTCTCAGGCAAGCTGAGTAAAGAACGCCACGTCCGCACTCCAGGCAAGCTGGGAACGGAAGACCCCTACGGAGAATTCTCCCAGTTCGCTCTTCGCCTCAGATTCCCCTCCAGCAAAATCACTTACGCCAATTGCTGCGGAAGTCGCGTTAATTATGCGTCGCTTCCCAGCGCCGACCAATGGCTGCTCTTGGAAGTGAACAAATTCCCACAAAATTTCCCTTCCTCTCAACTTCTGCTATTTAGCTCCTCCCAGGCCACCCATCAAGGTTAGTGTCTGCACAAAACACCAATTGTTCCGGAATTCTAACTTCCAGGAGAGTACTTCAAATTCCTTGGTCCTACGTTCTCATCGGAGGCCGACGTATTTCATTGTGTCGCTCTTCACCTGATTTACTTCAGACTCTGTGGACCGTGAATACAGCGTGAAGTTTCTATAGTCACGAACACGCATATTTTGGCCTCTGTTGACTGCTCCACCGCAGCTTTGCGCGGCTTTCTCGCATGTTTCAATGAAAACGGGACGACAGACATTTATCAACAGGCATACAAGTTCTCCGTCTGCTTCCCGGTACACCAGCATGCGGTCAACCACCCACTCACTCGCACTCATCTTAATGCAGCTGGAGGCCGCGTCCCGTTACCGCTTTCTCAGAGCTTGAGCCGCCCTATGCTGCATATTGTCGCTTCCCTTCGCCGCTCCCCAGCCAGCCACATTCAACTCTGAATACGTTCCTGGGATAAACTAGCCTCCATTAAATCGACGCGTTTCCAGAAAGTTTCCATATCATATGAATTACTTCACGTCACCCGACATTAATTATTCCAATACGTCCATGCTATACCCTCTACAAGATGCATTGTGCCTTGTCAGTCATTTTTGTTCTGCCCTACTGTTCGCTCAACGTGAGTTAGGTGATCTTTAATGACTTCATGTAAGGGGCATAGCTCTTGCCATCTTACAGTGATATTGTATTGTCTTGCATAAATATTTATTTTGCGTAGTATTACTTGTTGGGTTGCGAGATGAACACTTGTATGCAATTTAAAATATTCTTTTAAGGTAAGCAGCTGATTTCTTCAGTTTCTAATAGATGCCGGCCGCAGTTGCCGAGCGGCTCTAGGCGCTTCAGTCCAGAACCGCACGGCCGTTCGGTTGCAGGTTCGAATCCTGCCTCGGGTTTGGATGTGTGTGATGTCCTTGTATTAGTTAGGTTTAAGTAGTTCTAAATTCTAGGGAACTGGTGACTTCAGATGTTAAGTCCCATAGTGCTCAGAGCCATTTGATCCATTTGAACCTAATAGATGTGCTACTCGTTTCGTGTCCATGTTGTGTCAAAGTCGGCCAGTGATTCTCTTAGTATGATGCCACCTCCGCTGGCTGTTTCCTCTTACAGCCCTTAGCAGCTATAGTGTGCTACGTCATGTACCTACAGTTTGT
Organism: Schistocerca serialis cubense; assembly: GCF_023864345.2. Classification (NCBI taxonomy): domain Eukaryota; kingdom Metazoa; phylum Arthropoda; class Insecta; order Orthoptera; family Acrididae; genus Schistocerca; species Schistocerca serialis. Next base: position 291,931,490 of record NC_064641.1, read on the forward strand.
ATTGGCAACTACCACCGTGATATCAATCCCAATACATATAATTTTATATGACTTTAAATATTCTTGTAAGAGGTTATTTTGTATGACAAGAGCATTTTGCTCGTATATCTGTTTTCATTTGTCACTGCAAGTGAGTACAGTCACGTCATAAATTTTTTCGGTGTCCTAACCAATTATTCTAGGTTCCGAGCTACATTAATCGTTTCGTAATATTTTAAAGGTAGTCGTTTACGAGATCGGGCTAAGTTAAATTTTGTTGAAACCCTTTGGCTGTATTATGCAAGTCATACTCTTGTATTGTTTCTGGCATATAAATTTCCAAAATTTAATCTTACGTTTACATCATTATTCTCGGGTTCATCTATTTCTTACCTTCTTTATTTGTTAATGAATTCATTGACTTGTTTTAGAGCACGTTCATTGAGTGCTAAGGATTCGAGACGAGTATGAATGATCAATGCTTTCATTTCAGAAAAACTGGATGATTTAGTGGAGAGTTAAGAGATTCACAACTCGAGCAAGTCAATAACGCGTTGACCCACTTCTAGCCCTTATGCAAGCAGTTATTCGACTTGATACAGATTTGTACAGTTGCTGGAAGGCCCCCTGAGCGATATAGTGACAAATTCTGCCCAACTGGCACATTAGATCGCCAAAAGTCCGAAATGGTGTTAGGTCCCTGCCCATAATGACCCAAACGTTCTCAATTGGGTATAGACCAGGCAACCTTGCTGCAAGCACAAAAAGAACCAGCAGAAACTCTCGCTGTTGTGGGGGGCATTAGCTTGCCGAGATGTAGCCCAGGATTGCTTGCCATGAAGGGCAACAAAACGGGGCTTTAGAATATCGTTGACGTGACCCGAATGACAATGAAAGGCGTCATGCTACGAAAAGAAGTGGTAACCTAGACCAACACTCGTATTTGTCAGGCTGTACTTCGGGCGACAGTCAGCTTGGCATCCCATCGCTCTCTTGGGCTTCTCCAGACACATATTCGTGGGTCCTCAGTTAGAAGCGCGACTCATTACAGAAGACAGTTCTACTCATCAATGAAACTCCAGCCTGAAGACGTGTCCAGGCGGAGATTTCATTCCAACCTGACTGTCGTCATCTTCGTTCCTGCTAAATTATACCTTGGCCAGCAAATTAGCCAGATCTCTCGCCAAATGAGAACGTTCTGAGCATTATGTGCTGGGCCCTCGAACCAACTAGGGATTCTGACGATCTAGTCGACACAATTTGGCTCTATATCTCCGAGGAGGACATCTTATAACTCTGTTAATCAATGCTTGGCTAAATAAATCCTTGCATAAGGGCTAGAGGTAGATCAACGCATTGTTCATTTCCTGAGTTTGAAGAGCCCTTTCTCTTGAATAATCATGCAAGTTTTCTGAAACTGTAATCACTTATTTCGTTTACATCACTCACAGGGATTTCCTTCGCATTCGAATAATTGCTTCGTGGTGCGCCTTATCCTTTTTTGTCTTAGAGTGGAATTTTCGGGTACAGTGTGACTCGTGTTGTGGCGTGCATGGTTTGAATGCGCGTTGTGCAATTTCAGCAAGAGTACAATAAAACTAAATACTTATTATTAATGTAATATGAGATTTTATTTAATCACTGCTTTTCCAGGCTAAAGATCGTTATTTTGTTGCAGAAATCTCCACCTGGGAACGTTTAGCAATGTTGTCTGTCAAGCAGTGTAAATGGCACTAGGTTCATGCACAACAATAATCACATATAACCAGCAAACATGCTAAATGTATGATAAGTAATCAGAACTAAACAAGAGTAACGGTTTTTAGTAATTTTCAGAGCTGTTGTATAATAGTCTGTTTACTAGATGCAGATCATTTATCGAATTTAACGCGTGTTATTCGAGTTTACTAGACTTTAGTTGTATCAGAGGTCAATAGATGATTTCACCGAGGTTTAACACGAAAATGAGAAGTTCCTGTGGTTCAAAATAATGAAAGTTCATCGTTTCCTCGACGACGTCGTGTAGCCACCTCCTCGTCGAGCCGCGGGATCGAAGACAGTTTAGCGTCCCCAGTGCTATATTGCGAAAAACAATGGTTAACGGAGGTAAGAAAAAATACTCTCGCGCGCATGTGGGCCGCAAGTGTTACTGCAATTAATAAGCAAAGATTTTTTGCTTTAAAGTGAACTGACTAGCGGAGGAAATTAATGAGAAAAGTTTATTCCATGGTTCAACTTATATGGTCTTGTCTTAAGATTCAGCGAGTCTAACATTCGTTAACGTGACAAATAATGTTAGATTAATATTGTTAAAAAGGAGAACTTCACAAAAGCATTTAATCGTAAATCAAAAATTGAATGAAATATCATTTTTATTAAGGCCCAACACGTAAGTTGGCAACAATCATAAATAATAATAACAATAATAACATAATAAATTACGACGGCCGACGGACGCGAGAGCAGGTGGAGACAGCTTCTGGAACGCCTCCGACCGCGTGGATGGAGCGTCGGCTGCTGTCGGCCGCACCCTGGTCTGGATCTGTTGCTGTCTGGAAGTGTTACTGCAGCAGGTCCTGCTTCGCTCTTTCCACATCACTCTCGTACAAGGTGGGTACGTGAAATGTCGAAAAGAGGTATCAGTTACAAGGTAATTATTATATTCATCCTGTGAAAGAAGTGTTAGTTTCAAGTTCACTTTCATTCACACGGATTCTTACAGTTTGTCTTCGGACGATATCCGACATCTTAACATTGTTCATTTGAATGCAGTGATTCATTGTCAACTTTAATTAGCTATGCACATGTACGACACTGCACCGTTTTTCATTCTGGTATCCTTCATGTGCTCTGTTTATTTTTTGCGGTAAGCAAACATATTGTTGCCGCGCAACTGGCTGTGTGTCTCATAACATTTCGCACACGAAGATGACTCGTAACAGCTTTAATTGAGCTCTGAAATTTTATATCAGTTTTTATACTATTGACCGTTTTTCATCGTCCACGCCGTTGCTGCTAACATTAACTCTCTATCAGCGTTCATTTGTTCAAAGATCACACCTATAATCCCTGTTCATCACTTTCCTTAAAAGAAAACACAGTCTTTCACGGGTCCACCAGACTTACATAGTTCTTTTGAGACACGCTTCAGTGTTCTGATTGCTGCTGGTGTTTCATAGTCCGCAGCTCGTGATCGTGCGGTAGCGTTCTCGCTTCCCACGCCCGGGTTCCCGGGTTCGATTCTCGGCGGGGTCAGGGATTTTCTCTGCCTCGTGATGCCTGGGTGTAGTGTGCTGTCCTTAGGTTAGTTAGGTTTAAGTAGTTCTAAGTTCTAGGGGACTGATGACCATAGATGTTAAGTCCCATAGTGCTCAGAGCCATTTGAACCATTTTTTTGTTTTTTTTGTTTCATAAACCATCAGAAGACAATCGTCCATAAACTGACACTTTACAAAGTAATGATTTTTGTTCATGTTCACCTTGTTCCATATTGTAATAACATGATAACAAAGATCATATACTGTCAAAAAAAAAAAAAAAAAAAAAAAGACGACTGATAGAATCCTCTACACTGTTCTGGCCACAGGATCATCTTTGTACTGTGTAGATAACCGTACATTTCCATATTTGATGACAAACATTTTATTTATGTTCATGTATACTCATTCATTCATATTCATGTTAGATTATGGGACAGATGTCCACGTTCGGTTCACCTAATAAGAGAAAAGTTAATGAGAGCAAAAGGCAAAGATAACCGCGTAAGGAAAAACGCACCCAAAACCAACTTCTATAATCTACATAGAAAAGATAAGAAAATTTTGTTTATTGAGATAGCATTCACTTCTACCGAGGAAATGACCTTTTCAGAATAATTAAAACTTTTTATCATGAAATATATTGTTCTCCCCCTTTGGGATTTATACTTCACGAATACTACCGCAACTACTGACATGTGACCTTACAGACTAGTACATATAAATTCATGAAATTATTTATGATAACATTCTCACTATAACAACTATTTACATATTTACATTTGTGCTATCGTGCATTTGCACTGAACATATTATTCTCTTTACAGAGACAAATAAGTGGTTTCCACCTGCAAATATTTCTTAATATCGGTATGATAATACAATCCTTTTAGGTCCCCTGTACTGACATTTTCTAGTTGAGATTATTTTAAATTGTCCTTCGTACAATAATTGCCATTTTCTTCGTCCAGGGGACGGAGATGAAGCTCCACAATCGGTCTTATGGTGATAGACTTTCATATCATAAATATAATCTCTTATGATACCTGGTCGATCTATAAACACTACATGGTACCTGGATAGCAATTTTGTTAATTGTCCAACCTGTGAAGCGTCAGTGCAGGATGCCTCTTTCAACCTTCTCCTCTATTGTTGGGCCTATGTCACTCATGGTATTGGGTGCGCCATTGTTTCGCTTAGTATGGCACTTTTGTGGGTGATCATACTCAAACACCAACAATTTTCGTTTGCCGACATATACGTCTAATCATCTTGTCAGCCCAAGGCTCGCACCGAACTACAGCTTCACCTTCAACGTTATTGGTCGCTGCCGTACTTAGGTACACATGTTCCCCGGGCGAGATCTATTATAGCCTCTCTGTACCGTAAAAACTCAAGGCCCATTAACACCGGTACTCATAAGTTTTCCATTAAAAGGAACGTCTTTATAACGCTATCATTTCCAAAGGAAACTTCAACCTATGTCTGGTACTTTACAATTTGTGCCTTCTTTCCCAGCGCTCCTATAACTTTGCAATTCGTAGCAGGCAAAATCGGCAGTCTCTTTATCTGCGTTACCTTCTTGAGAAATTGTGCGTTCATCACCTATAAACTCGCACCTCTGTTACACTATACATGGTTCCATTGACACTTGCCTGAATACTTTCCTTTTCTTCCCTATCAGCGACGGCGGTTTATTGATAGAGTTCATCTTCAATTTTCTTACCATCCTGGTAGCGAATCATATTGAAGTTCTCTTGCATAGACCTAATGCCTTCATTCTTGGTCTAGGTCATCTGGCGAAGGCCTACAGGCACCGAGATTAGTTTATTCACTTTGGTATATTCTCTTTCGGCTCCGAGAATACCTCCCTATTTTCGCATTTTGTGATTCTACAGTCGGAGGTAGTCTACTCGGGTCCCACCATTGTGGATACTGGTTATTCGGCATGGAAATAGCATGAACTTAATTTTCTGGCTGACCCGGGTTCATAAAATTTTGTTGTGGCTGCCGATGACTTAGCCCTGGTTGTTGCCAGTATTCGTTGTCACCACGAATGTTTTTTTTAGTTTATCCTTGCACAAACTGTCCGATTCATATTCATTTCGTCTTTTATGATTAGAATTATTATTATTTTTGGCATTTTCATTACTAGATTACCATTGATTACCATTCGAATGTTGGTAGTCATTGGTTTCCTGGTAATTATTATTATTACAGAAGTAATCAGATTTTCGGTTGTAAAGAATTTTACGATTAGTATACTTTCCATTGCAATGGGTTTTGTTTTTGTTTTTCGGGACTGCCTTCGACTCTATTTCCATTGCTTCCGTTCAGGAACCTTTTCCGTTAGAACATTTGGCACTATTTATTGCGTAAGAATTCTTTCTGGCGTCTTTTTGGACAAAGTCTAACGAGTCTGTCACGTACGAAAACTCCTCAAGATCAGTATCTGGTGACGATAAACAATTTCTCTCTAATACCTGTTGGCAACCTAGTGACGATAAACAATTTCTCTCTAATACCTGTTGGCAACCTAGCCTTCAATACTCGTAACAGGTCCCGTGTGGTTACTGGTTCCTCCCTGTACGTTGTCATATTAACATATTTTTCAAAGTATTTTCTCAAAGAGCCTGTCTTCGGGTTATATATTTCTGCTTTACATACAATCTTCCTCAGTCGTTCTTGAGTCTATGCTGGCCAGAAGTGGTCGAGAAACGCCTTCTCAAATTCGTTAAATGTTCTGCATGTTTCTGCTGCGTTCAACGCCAAACTGGACTTTCTGTTCCTCCGTCCAACGCTTCTGTAGTTTCCCATGAAAATTACGGGATGAATGTTCTTTTTACTCTCCTCGTTTAATACTTGGAATTTGCGGTGTTTAATCAGGCTCTCTTCATGCCTTAAGGTACTTAGGTGCATGGAGTTGTCATTCGCAGGCGGTGTTCTGACTTCATCGCAACTAAACACTGCATCATATTTCAGGTTTCTTGGTGAAACAAATTGCTGGGGTAATACAGATTGATTACCGAAATATGGTCTATTTTGCACTGCAATAGACGTTCTCGGTAAATTTTCAATGTTCTTTTGCCGGTCAGTACCAGCGTCCTCGTTGCTGTGTACTGCTGACATTGTTTCAAGAATGTGATTTTCATTGTTCAGTGCCTTGGCTACTTCCGTTAGGACTTGTTTCTTCAGTGCGGGTATTATTCTGTATTGTCTCCACACTAGTAGTCAAAGCTTTAACTGTGTTTCTAACATATCTACTTCGGTTTGAAGATCATTCCCTTGAGTTCATATGTTTGCAAACGGTTTAATACTAACCTTTATTGCACTGATTTCTTTGTTGAAATGAGTCGTAATTGCTATATCGCGATCGACTAACACCTGATTGATTGTCTGGAAAGTTTCTTTATCTCTTTCTAATAAAAATATTATTTATTTGTTCCATGAATTTCCTATCACTCTCCTGCTTTCTGAGCTCGCGTTGCTGTTCGTTCTTCTATAGCCGTTTGATGCGTATGTTTTTCCTTTTCCTGTTCCATGATATTGAACTTTATGGCCTTTCCTTGCCTTCGCTTTTCCTTTTCCTGTTCCATGATACTGAACTTTTCAAATAATAATTTTAGTATCGGGTAGTGGCATAGCTTGAGAATTGGGTAATTTCTGACCCTTGCCCGGTAGAAATACACTCCTGGAAATTGAAATAAGAACACCGTGAATTCAATGTCCCAGGAAGGGGAAACTTTATTGACACATTCCTGGGGTCAGATACATCACATGATCACACTGATAGAACCACAGGCACATAGACACAGGCAACAGAGCATGCACAATGTCGGCACTAGTACAGTGTATATCCACCTTTCGCAGCAATGCAGGCTGCTATTCTCCCATGGAGACGATCGTAGAGATGCTGGATGTAGTCCTGTGGAACGGCTTGCCATGCCATTTCCACCTGGCGCCTCAGTTGCACCAGCGTTCGTGCTGGACGTGCAGACCGCGTGAGACGACGCTTCATCCAGTCCCAAACATGCTCAATGGGGGACAGATCCGGAGATCTTGCTGGCCAGGGTAGTTGACTTACACCTTCTAGAGCACGTAGGGTGGCACGGGATACATGCGGACGTGCATTGTCCTGTTGGAACAGCAAGTTCCCTTGCCGGTCTAGGAATGGTAGAACGATGGGTTCGATGACGGTTTGGATGTACCGTGCACTATTCAGTGTCCCCTCGACGATCACCAGTGGTGTACGGCCAGTGTAGGAGATCGCTCCCCACACCATGATGCTGGGTGTTGGCCCTGTGTGCCTCGGTCGTATGCAGTCCTGATTGTGGCGCTCACCTGCACGGCGCCAAACACGCATACGACCATCATTGGCACCAAGGCAGAAGCGACTCTCATCGCTGAAGACGACACGTCTCCATTCGTCCCTCCATTCACGCCTGTCGCGACACCACTGGAGGCGGGTTGCACGATGTTGGGGCGTGAGCGGAAGACGGCCTAACGGTGTGCGGGACCGTAGCCCAGCTTCATGGAGACGGTTGCGAATGGTCCTCGCCGATACCCCAGGAGCAACAGTGTCCCTAATTTGCTGGGCAGTGGCGGTGCGGGCCCCTACGGCACTGCGTAGGATCCTACGGTCTTGGCGTGCATCCGTTCGTCGCTGCGGTCCGGTCCCAGGTCGACGGGCACGTGCACCTTCCGCCGACCACTGGCGACAACATCGATGTACTGTGGAGACCTCACGCCCCACGTGTTGAGCAATTCGGCGGTACGTCCACCCGGCCTCCCGCATGCCCACTATACGCCCTCGCTCAAAGTCCGTCAACTGCACATACGGTTCACGTCCACGCTGTCGCGGCATGCTACCAGTGTTAAAGACTGCGATGGAGCTCCGTATGCCACGGCAAACTGGCTGACACTGACGGCGGCGGTGCACAAATGCTGCGCAGCTAGCGCCATTCGACGGCCAACACCGCGGTTCCTGGTGTGTCCGCTGTGCCGTGCGTGTGATCATTGCTTGTACAGCCCTCTCGCAGTGTCCGGAGCAAGTATGGTGGGACTGACACCCCGGTGTCAATGTGTTCTTTTTTCCATTTCCAGGAGTGTATTTTCATTCACTTCTGGAGGTTTAACTGCAGAAATGTCATTCCCGCTTGGAATATCAGACAATAAATCGTTATCATCTGTATTTACATTGTCAAGGACCTGCGCTGAAGTGTGCGATGGTTGATCTATTTGAGGGTCTGATGCCATTTCTGCATTAGCATGCTCATTCGACTTTACGTGCTTCTTTGGCCTAACAATGTTTGACAATAATATTGCAGAAAAATATATCACTGACTATAACAATAAATCCCACAAAATATCTTACAACTAGCACATACGCAAATAACAATAGCTAAATGGCTGAAATGTGTGCACAAGCCGGCCGTTGTGGTGGAGCGGTTCTAGGCGCTTCAGTCCGGAACCGCGCTGCTACTACGGTCGCAGGTTCGAATCCTGCCTCGGGCATGGATGTGTGTGATGTCCTTAGGTTAGTTAGGTTTAAGTAGTTCTAAGTCTAGGGGACTGATGACCTCAGATGTTAAGTCCCATAGCGCTCATTGCCATTTCAACCATTTTTGTGTGTACAAAATATCTACCAGAATATTTATATCTGAAAATATTACACTCGCAGCCGGAATACTGAAGCACTGATATTTAACGAAAAAAAAATCCCTTAACTGTAGCTATAATCACGTAGTAATGGGAATATGAACCTATCGTCTGAGCACATGAACGCCTGCTATTACTTTAGCCCCCGTTGTCGGCAGGTAGTACAGCTTAGTTGATCTTTTTAACAGTACACACGTAACTAATGCCAACTTCGTGCCTGTGTGTAAGCCAGGAAATTAACACGGACATCTGTTCGCACTTTAGCTCCGGTTGTCGGCAGGTAGTACAGCTCAAATGTTCTTAGCTACTGCTAGCAACCCTTCAGATGCCATATATTTATACAGTAACTTCTCTCGTGTGAGATTCACACACGAAAAGAGACTAACATAAGTATTAATATTTTATACATTATAGTAAATACAGTATTAAAATAAATGTTGTGTTTGTGGCCTCAAGTTGGCCGCCAATGTGGCGTGTATCGTTTGACTGCGTGTTGTACAATTTCAGCAAGATTACAATAAAACTAGTTACTTATTATTAATGTAATATGAATTTTTATTAAGTCACTGCTTTTCCCGGCTAATGATAGTTAATTTGTTAAAGAAATCTCCACTTGGAAACGTGTAGCAGTATTGTCTGTCTGAAACTCAGACCGAGCGAGGTGGCTAAGTGGCTAGCACACTGGATTCGTATTGGAGAGGACAACGATTCAATCCCACGTCCAGCCATTTCTATTTTGGTTTTCCGTGATTTCCCTTAATCACTCCAGGAAAATGCTGGGATGGTTCCTTTGAAAGTGCACGGCCGACTTCCTTCCCCATCCTTCCTTAATCCAATGAGACCGATGATCTCGCTGTCTGGTCTCCTCCCCCAAACAACCCCAAATAGCACTGCGTTCATGCACAAAAGTAATCATATGTAACCAACAAACAAGATAAATGTGTGATAAGTAATCTGAACTAAACAAGAGTGGTGACTTTTAGTAACGTTTCAGTGCTGTTACATAATAGTCTCTTTACTAGTTGCAGGTCGTTTGTCGAATTTAACGCTACTGTTATTCGATGTGGCAGCACTTTTCTTTAAGCAAAATGAACAGTTTTGTAACAGTACCACACGCACATAACACAAATGTATTTTTCCTGTCAAAATATTTCATAAAAGCTGTTACGAAATAACCAGGCTTCATACATCAGCAGATAAGAATTAATACCACGTAAGATGCTGTTTGCATTCATAGAAGTTCACTGTATTCACAGTCTGACTGGAATTTATTACCTCAGTGTGGGTTCTGGGCCGCCAATACACAATCATTATCGCAAATATGACCAACAAGATTTATGTCTGCGTAGAAAATCAAGTTAAAACTGCCGCAGCAATATTTCACTTAGATGGCGCCAAGCATAAGACTACAGCTATCGATTCTGTTTCACGCTCTGTTTTGCTACTAACAAATAATACATATTAAATCTTTTTCTACCTTCACTATATGCATTAACATTTGAAAATATTTCTCAGTGTTAATCGCTCATTATTCAGCAGTTACCAATAATCCGTGCTGTAGATCAATAGCGCTAATGGCTGCGCTACTCTTTTGTAGCTGAGCAGATAACTTAACATTTATATAGGACGACAGTTACAATGAAATAAAACACCAAACAAAGAAGATTCATTTCAATGATACATTAACTCTATTTTTCAAATATTAAATTAGCAGCATAACACAGTTTTTTACAGACCTCCGTGTTACGAGACATCAATCACATTCTGTCAATACAAGAGTTCGAACAAGAAGGATTTTTCTAGAAAAATCATAGATAACAAAAGATTGAGATTTTCATTATCTTTTTCCATGGGTATTGTCTGAGATATAAGTTTATACTAAATATTAAATTTTGTCATTGACAGTAATTATTTATTATTTTATTATGGATGAAATCCGTTTTATCAATATTACGAGAATGCGATTAATGATCATTCACATTCCACACACAATGGTGTCGTGAATATTATTCTGAATATAATATAGGCGTAGATATTGCAGTATGCCGGAAAACTAACAAGGGCTTCTTGAATCCATGCCACGCAGAAACGTTACTGCTTTCGCATTACAGAGGTGCACCAACAAATCACTAAGAAAGTGGTCACAATGTTTTGACACATCAGTTTATGTCGTGTATTGCACTGTATTGAACTGGGGACCTAGAAAGAACGGAGGGACCGTCCGCGCCGTAGCCCTCAGTGGTTCACAAGCCCCCAATAGGCTACAGCAGTTCACTCACCCCACAGCCGCCCCACACTGAACCCAGGGTTATTGTGCGGTTCGGCCCTCAGTGGAGTGCGGCAACGTCTCACACCGGACGAGTGTAGCCCCAAATGTTTGCGTATAAGAGTAATCATGGTGTACGTGGAGACAGTGTTTGTGCAGCAATCGCCGACATAGTGTAACTGAGGCGGAATCAGGGGAACCAGCCCACATTCACCGAGGCAGATGGAAAACCGCCTTAAAAACCATCCACAGACTGGCTGGCACACCGGACATCGACGCTAATCTGCCGAGCGGATTCGTACCGGGGACCGGCACGCCTTCCCGCCCGGAAACCAGTGCGTTAGAGCGCATGGCCAGCTGGGCATGCGTGTACGTTGTACTGTAGCCCCTCTTTCAGTTCTGTCGCTCACTTCACTGACAGTTCTAAGACGATATGCCATACACATGCTATTCAGTGCTATGTTAATTAGATTCATTTGCAATATTGTGCACTGACATCTTGATCGTGGACTTAATCCAAGAAATTTGGCTGTAAATTTGCAAGGTTGACTCACCAACAGTGGTTAGGTTATCTTACAATGAATCAAGATGTTCATTTCTCAACAAAGTGAGGAACACGTTATGGGTGGCATCTCTACAAACAGCCAATTTTTACAGGGTGCTATAAAATTATTATGATTTAGAGGTGGTCGCATTTGCTGTATAAGAATAGCACAATCATAAGAATGTTGGAAATACACTGGATAATACACAACTACAGATATTTAAGAAACAACTACATGTTTGCCTTCAAAATAAAAGCAAAGCTACAAAATAACTTAACCAGTCGAATTTCAGAGCATTTCGGCGTAATGAATGATTTCTGTCGGTTTAACAGGTCCCTGCAAGATCGATGAATAATGTTGAAAGTGTAGAGGAAATGGTTCAAATGGCTCTGAGCACTATGGGACTTAACAGCTGTGGTCATCAGTCCCCTAGAACTTAGAACTACTTAAACCTAACTAACCGAAGGACATCACACACATCCATGCCCGAGGCAGGATTCGAACCTGCGACCGTAGCAGTCGCACGGTTCCGGACTGCGCGCCTAGAACCGCGAGACCACCGCGGCCGGCAAAGAAAGTGTAGAGGAGCACGTCGCACAAAACACAGCTTTGAGCAGGTAATCAAAGTGCTCCATAATATCTATGACGTGCTATGTGTACTGTCTGCGGAGGCAGGAGATATGCTTTGGCTTTTCGTCTTCGACGTCGCTAAGCGAAGCTATTAGTCCCTCTGGCGCCCCAGCTGAATAGCAAGTGGCGCTTCCGAGCTGGTAATCCGTCAGAAGGCGAACCCGGTAGCCTTACGTGGCATGCTTAGGTCAACTCAATGGCAGCTGCGTGGCAGCCCTATGCCTCTTAAGCGCTATTACTGTCCCGGTGTTGCCTATCTACTCCTGCAGCAATCTCATTAGTCGTTAAGGATTTCCATGTGCAGAATCCTACCTCCAGCATATCGTGCCAACAAGTTGGTCGCGAATGACTCGAGTCAAGAGATATCAAAAACGTCTGTGAGTGGTGAATAAAAATTAAGTCATTTTTCCACGATGTTGAAGGGGCCTAGCCGGCCGGAGTGGCCGTGCGGTTCTCGGCGCTACAGTCTGGAGCCGAGCGACCGCTACGGTCGCAGGTTCGAATCCTGCCTTGGGCATTGATGTGTTTGACGTCCTTAGGTTAGTTAGGTTTAATTAGTTCTAAGTTCTAGGAGACTGATGACCTCAGAAGTTAAGTCGCATAGTGCTCAGAGCCATTTGAACCTTTTTTTTTTTTTTTTTTTTGAAGGGTCCTATGCAAACAGTCTCCAATTTCCTGGAATGCGTCATACAGTAGGTTAATATTAAAAGGGGCTTTTTAATGACTTTTAACGTAGGTGAATTTACATCTTTCTTTTTTTTATGGCTTCTTTCTTTGTTTTAACGACTAAACATAATTTTGCGTCTTGTTTGCGATGCTTAAGACTGCCCCCGATCCTAGTATCTTGAAGTTTTATCGATTCAGAATGCATACGCAATAAATGTTCTCGGAAATTTCACTGTTTTACTACGAATGACGGACTTTAATGACATATTTTGATTCTTTGTTTCTCATGTAATCATTTTACCTATTATTTATATGGGGGTACTTTATTTCATTTTCGGGGTGTTTGAGCCTGCATTGGTTTACTTGTATGCATTTTAAGTACTAATTTCATGCACTTCTGTGTTTCGAAAATGTGACTTAAGCCGGTCATGTGCGCCACCTGGGTACTTCTTGACGCATTAAACGCGGCACCTGTGTCTCAATTTGCCCGCCAGAACAGACATTGTGCCGTGCGTGGCACGTACCGCAGTTTTGTAAGCGTTGCCCTATCTTGTACTGCCACGGCGAAGCCGGCTGTGTTCTCAAGGTAACCGTGGAAAATTTTTCGGCCACAGATTAGTAATTCCTCGGTGTTTTCTGTTTTTGTCCTTTCACTATGTCCACTTCGTGTTTAGATGTTTCGTGACGGATGGATTATATATCCGGTTATCATGGTGTCTATTTTACGTTATATGTGGTTTTATCACTACTTTTTTAAGTTTTTATTGCTTTTAGTTCACTTTGTTTATTTAGCCGTGCAAGATAGGACCGTGCCCTTTTCCTCCACTTGTATCTGACAGGTTTTCTTATTTTTATAGACAATCTGATGACGCCCCAAAAGGATGAAACGCTTCACTGACGTTAAATAATTTCGCAACCGAGACTGTTTTTGTTCTAAAACACTTTTAAACCGGTTGTTGTAACAACCCGCCAAGATGGAATGAGGATATATATATACATATATATGGAATGGAATATATATATATATATATATATATATATATATATATATATATATATATATATATTAAAAAAAGAAGTAATTTTGTCTTGGATGGAATGAACATCCGAAAGTCGATGTAATATTGTAGTGTCGAATACATAAGAAGATATTTTAGTTTCGACAGAGCGATAGCTTTCATTTTATTTGACGCTACAGCAAAAATGTTGCCATGTACGAGTTTTCAAGTAATTTTATTATAACTAAGAATGATCAGTTGATCCAAACCGGTAGTAAATAAATAATTATAGTTCCCCAACTAATGGCGATTTTTAAGTGTGACTTTTTTCTGTCTACAGTTGAAACTGTTGCTAGGCGTCCACATCTTACTTCCTTCTCGATTTCCGCAGCAATTCCCTCATACCCTAGAAACGGCGAACCAACGGTAGGCGTCTGAGAACAAGAATAGTACGTGAAATTTCCTGGCATATTTGTTTGCGGTCCGGGTCTGGAATCCGGAAATATTGGCTTTCGCGGCTGTTATAGTAGCGACGGAGCTATGCAGGCATAACACAGGACGTGATCTCAAAGCTTTGGTTTCTCCAGTATCTCCCTCCTGGTAGCGTATTTGGATGCGAAAGGCTAGGTGTACAGGTTGTAGTCCCGTGTTGGCACACTGTATTAGTAACACACTTATCAGTAACTAAGCAGACAGTTAATTTTATACCAACAAATGGTTTAAATAAACGTATAATATTTTATATTTCCACTTAATTCCCACCAACTCTGTGCACTGCTCCCATTCCCCTACGACCCTTCCCATCTCCACAACGAATAATTCTTTCCCTTGATGTGTTCACTTTTTGTTTGTCATTGAACTTCATACCACAGAGCTTCCTCCACTGGACTCGTATAAAAATCGTAAGAGACGAGGTCTGGGTGGTAAGGAGTATTATGTAGGTGTATTCGGACCAATTCTGCCACTGGTTTCCAGCATCAGATGTGCCGTATGAGGAGAAACATCAAAAAAATGTAGCAGGCTTTTCCTTTGCCATTCAGGGAATTTCCTCTGCAGGGGGAGCTTCCCGTTGTTCTGATTCGTGTAGACTGTTAAAAGTGCATTACAAAAAAATTGGACCATGAGCACTACAAAAACTTGCTTAACATGGCCTTACCAGCCAATGAATGCATTATCATGCTTTATCAGGCTTTTCCCATTGCTCTCTTTGGCACTTCGACTCCTCCTCAAAATTAAGTATCCAAGCAGTTTCTTGTGGTAGCCATTTTCGCAGAAGTTACATATAAAATAACGTATTTCAAAAGAAAAGCGTCTTTTGCATGCTGCAATGCTGCATATGAATTTCTTTTTTATGTATTATTTGGACACTCAGACGCTTTTCTCCTTATTGACAAGGTAGCTTCAGTGGGTGTCCTGAAGTATTACACATTCCTTTTTCTGTCTGTCCATATAGTATATAAATATAAAAGAGCTGGAAACTTTTATAATAAAATGGGAGGGTGCTTACAAATCAGTTCATTATTCACTATTTGTAAGCCAAACAACCTTCTCTTATCTGGAAAACTGGTTGAATGCTCGCAGCTTTTCTTGTGGTCGCTCTGTTTCTGGGACGCGACACAGTAACTGTCAATTACTGTGTCTATAGTGTCATTCGTTTTTAGTAAGCCTCGCACACATTCTTAGGTTTTGATTTCGATTGTTTTTAGTTCAACCGCAGTCGTGTTCATGCATACTGTGTGTGTGTGTGTGTGTGTGTGTGTGTGTGTGTGTATGTGTGTATGTGTGTATGTGTGAGTGCGTGTGCGCTCTCTCTCTCTTTTATTTACTTTTTACGTTGTGACAATTATTGTGCTATACGAAAAAATGTAAATTAGTTACGAACTATGGCGTGCACACTTAATTCAACATACAAACGACACTACAGACATTCGGATTTAGGTATGACATGTTCGATATGTCTGCCTCCATTGGCGACGATGTGGCGCAGACGAATAGCGAAGTTCTGCATGACCCGCGGAAGTGTGGGAACATCGATGCTGTCGATGACCTCTAGGGTGGCTGTTTTTAGCTCAGCAATGGTTTTGGGGTTGTTGCTGTACACCTTGTCTTCAATATAGCCTCACAAAAAGGAGTCGCATGTGTTCAGATCCGGAGAATATGGCGGCCAATCGAGGCCCATGCCAGTGGACTCTGGGTACCACAGGGCTGGAATGCGGTCTCCAAGGTGCGCCTACAGGACATCAAACACTCTTCTCCTTCGATGGGGTCGAGTTCCGTCTTGCATGCACCACATCTTGTCAAAATCAGGGTCCCTTTGGATAATGCGGACGAAATCATTTTCCGAAACCTTCAAGTACAGTTTGGTTGTCACCGTGCCATCAAGCAATATGGCACCGATTATTTCGTGACTAGACACTGCACACCATACAGTCACCCGTTGAGGGTGAAGAGAATTCTCGATTGCGAAATGCGGATTATCCGTCCCTCAAATGCGCCAATTTTACTTCCTGCAGACCCATCCAAATGAAATTTGGCTTTCTCGCGGAATCATTGCGATACTAATTACCATCATGCCCTGTGGTTAACGGTGCAGTTTGAACGTTCTAACGCAGACCGTTCAGAAGCTATGACGATTTTATTTCATATAGTTCAATAATTGTCACCCTGTATGTTGCTCTTTTTTTATTGTTTTTATTCATTTTATTTTTTATTTGTTTCTTAACATTTTGGATTCTACTTACTTTTTATTCAATTTTTTGTATGTTTTTAAGGAGAGTAGTTGGATTTGTGATCGTCAATTGCGATATCCCATTTGAGTCCTTCGAATCTACTGGTAAGAAATCTAGCTTCCTCTGAATGGCTCCTATGTCTTCCTTTAATTAGATGTGGTTCGGATGAGAAAAACCCTAGAAGTACTCAAGAATAGGTCGCAGTAGCGCCCTAGATGCGGTCTCCTTCCTAAAATTCTCCCAGTAAACCGAAATCGATCATTCGCCTTCCCTACCACAATCTTCACATACTCGTTCCATTTCATATCGCTTTCGAATGTTACACCCAAATATTTAAACGTTGTGACTTGTCAAACAGGACACTGCTAATGCTGTATCCGAACAATACGGGTTTCTTTTTCCTACTCATCTGCATTAGATTACGTTTTTCTACATTTATATCTAGCTGCCATTCTTCTCACAGCTAGAAATATTGTCTCAGTCGTATCCTTCTAGTCACTCAATTTAGAAACGTTCCCCTACACCACAGCGTCATCAGCAAACAACCGCAGATTGCTGCTCCCCTCTCTGCCACATAATTTAAGCACATGGAACATAACAGCGCTCACTTAACATTTCCCTATGGCACTCCTGACACACCCTTCTCTCTGATGGACAGTCGCTGTCGAGGGTAACATACTGGGTTCCAGTGGCGGCCGCTGACGCATTCCATTGGTGGTGCCAAAAATAACTGAGTTTGGTAGCATCGAACGTACTACGGAATTTTGTCGATAATTCACATATTTCGTAAGATATTATATCAAACAAAACGTATAGAGAAAGAGAAATAAACACTTATTACAACAGCGCCCTTCTTATGCAGAGTAAGTGATTGATATATTCCTGGAGAACATGCTAGTAAGTGATTGCATAAGAGAGAGAGAGAGAGAGAGAGAGAGAGAGAGAGAGAGAGAGAGAGAGGCTGCTTTAGCTATGTTTTTCGTATGCCTGCATGAGATATAAAACGTAACACTATCTCCAAAAATCTCACTCGCACACACAAATGCACACGTGCGCATATGAACAGCTCAATTGTTTACTCCTCATAGGGTATGTTCAGTCACTTCTACGTGGCAGTCGTAAGCACGTTTTTATTTTTATTTTTTATAATTGCTTAAGATACCGATGGATATCCGGCCTGAACTATCACGTAACGACACCACCAACGTCACCTAGCTCTAAGCGTTACCAAGTGATTTACGTGCAGCGCTTTGCACTGAATTGTGCTTGCTGGTTGTTTCCTTTTCTTTTTTATAAATGAGTGCAGATAGCAACCTTGCTCTGTCATGGGGTTCAAATATGACTCTCACAACACCAGATGGAATCAGCGATCCATATTTACGTTATTACACCGGTTATTCCTTCCCAGGAGCACAGAACACAGACGTAGGCTGCCAACCCTGTGAGAGGGAGACATGGCTTGTCCTCACACTCCGCTCTTCTCCTCTCGAAAGCCAATATGTCTCGTTTGTTTTAATTTCGCTGCCGACTGCCAGAAAAATGTCCGCTACAACATCAGTGCCAGTACGAGAAATAATAGAGCATGTATAAATTAATCGAACTTGTAATCTGGATTTTGCAAAGCATATCTAATCAAATTACCAACATTTAAAACTAACAACATAGTACTCACCAGACGTAGCAACTTCATGAATTTGGGAAGACAGCTTCAAAATAATTAATAGGAACGATATTGTAAATCGATTCGTCTCTGCTTCTTCTTGGAAAATAAATCTGTCGTCTCAGATTGAAATGTTCAGCTGTACACACTAATGGCTTTTCACTGGATAGCATCCCTAAGACACCCAGTGGTTCTTCTTTCATGGTGTTTCGAACGAAAGTTTTAATTCTCTTGAACGTTCAAAACCATCGCTCACCTTCTGATGCCGAGATAGGCGTCGTGATTAGCAGTTTCAAAACTTTAATAGTCTCGTCGAATGCGTCACGAATTTCATCCTCTAGAATCAGCCAAAGAAACGGAACTGCTCCAGAAACTGCTCTCAACTCAGGTCTAGCATACAAGACTTGAAGCTCAATCTTCAATTTCCTGTTTTCCATAAATGAATATGTGTTATTAATTTAAAGGTATTTGTCCGGAAAATCTGTGATGTATTTGTCAAACTAATTTACATCAAATAAGCCTGCTGCAATGAGGTGTCCAGTGAACCGAAAACGTAATTTTATTTCAGAAAGGGCGGCATCGCACACTTCCTTAGCATCATTTTTTTATGCCAATTAAGAATCTGTGGCTTCTTGGTAGGCGAAATTCCGTTAAGGATGGAGTCAATGTCATCTCTGACGTTTTCATTACCGCTTCAAAGTCCTGGTTGTCTTGCGCTGCTGTGGTCGGTTCGGTTATCTTCTTCTGAAGCTGATAAAAAAGTATGTCTGCATGAGGCATTTCCTCATAGAAAAAATGACAGCCAGAAAATAAATTCGTTATCTTGCAAAAAAAAAAAAAATTGTTCTCATTATGCGACTTAACTTCAGTCGCCTAGAACTTAGAACTAATTAAACCTAACCAACCTAAGGACGTCACACACGTCCATTCCCAAGGCAGGATTCGAACCTGCGACCGCCTAGAACCGCACGGCCACTCCGGCCGGCTGTTATCTTGCAGCCTTTGTTTGTATGAACCAGCTTTTTCAATGGTAGAAGATAGTTTTATGCTCTGACTTGTTTCAGTGACTTCCATAACAGTAATAAGATTTTTCCCTGTTTTCAAAATCATCTTTTACTACTCGCGAATGGTAATTCCATCTCGTCACACAAACGGGTCAAGCATTAATCTAAAATTACAATGAAATCAATACCCATAGCCGCTGACAGACGTTGATATACATCAACGGGGACAGTTGAAAGTCCATATCCCGACCGGGACTCGATCCTGCGATCTTCTGCTTACATGGCAGATGCCCTACTTTTTTTTTTGGGGGGGGGGGGTATCAAAGAAAGAAACCAAACATATTACATGGCATTTGCTCTCTGTGCCTTGACTAACACATATCAATCCATGACAAAAATAAATTACTTGAAGAATCTCCTGTGAAAGTAAAAAGAACAGGATGTGACGCTTTAATTATAGGGCACTGAATCAGAAACAATGAAGTCAATTCTGTGCCACATTGCCGTATTGCATACTAGCGTAATAAAATACTCATCAAATAAAAACGGTTTTGTGTCTCCGATGCTATCGAGTGTGATACACAAATCTTAGACAGATTTTATGGGTCACCACTGAACAACATTAAAGCATTTTACACCGTCGAGAGTGAGGAGTGGAGAAGATGTCGGCAGAAGGCGAGGCAGCGCAGTGCCTCAGTAACCACCGGTAGGCAGCAAATGGGTCTCAGAGAACTCAGACGCATGCGATGTTGAGAAGCAGATGGTCAGCCAAGAAAACTCTCACTAAAACGTTGTTGAAACAAACTTTTATTACCAATGTGACAGAAAGCGAAATATATTCTAGATTCGCTTGAATTACACTCATAGCTTCAGCACTGAGAAGAAAGGGGCGATTGAAACTTTATTGACGTGTGCTTTCAGTTACCAGATGTCGTATTACCTAGTCTCTCATTTTACTTTTTTTTTTAATGGATCAGGTAGTAGGGTGGCGAAGGCAAGGTGGGCAGGGGACGCAACCTGAGGCCTGGCCACAATGTCTCCTCCCTCTCATCCTGGGGATGAAAGGATGCAGTGGGTGTATTATTGAGAAATATTTCGTTATTTTATCGATTGTTTTTATTTTTTACAATAAGTAACTGAAACTAGTACGTACACTCGTTGTGTCGAGTTGGGGATGCACATAACTGAAAATATGCTTATAGTTGCAGCAAAGGGCGTAAAGAAAGAGAGCAAAGTGTGGGGCTAAGAGAGCCATGAAACGAAACCTAAGGGTGGAATCCGTACCAGCATTAACCCATCTTGCACCAGATGGGAAACATAAACTGAGAAGGACTTTTTGCACCGGGGACAAAAAGAGGAAATGGGGCAAATACTGCTACAGAGTGTGACGGGTCACAACGAAACTCTCCATCTGCTGTATCATCCAGGTACGACTTCTCGCAATGACCAAGATAGATCTCATATTGTACCATGAAGTGATATATCGTTGTCTCGTAATTTTAGCTTACCTTACCCATGATGTTCCCGCTACAAGGAGGGTCGTGGAACGCACTCTACAAATAATTGGAAAAATATTGTCGATACTTTGGGTTACGGAGGATCTTGCAATGTCGTTCCTGCAAATAGTTCCAAAAGTCTAGTGTCCTTAGTGCCATCTTGAAACAAATAATGCACTGCATGTCCACGAAGCCATCTCATGGCATTAGTTTTCGTGTGTGGGTAATACGTCTCATCCGGGAATAAGGTAGTCTTGGGGTCGATACGATTCGGGGTCACTCGAGGGAAGTATGCTGACATTTGCTTCACTAAATGCCACAGTTCCGTAGACTCGCCACAGCTAAGACGGTGTTCATCGTTGTCTTGAATGCCACAGCTCGTGCACGTGGGTGAGTCTACCTTATGGATCGCATGTAGCCTTGATCTGGTCACCTGCTTGCCGTTGACAGTGCTACGCCACATCGCCCTGATGGCAGTGTCCAGTGTTACGTGGTAAATTGTCCTCCACACTACTCGCCAGTTGATGTTCAGGTGCTTCCTCTCCACGAAGTTATCGGGGCGTCCATGTTGCAGGACACAATAAACCGTCTTTGCTATCGCCAGGGCAAGTCGAACGTAACTCAATTCGAGGTGAAAGGCACCAATGTAAGAGAGTGACGAGGGGACGTGATGTATCGGCACAGGTGGCAACAGGGAGGGCCAGTTCTTCTATTAACAAACTCGTCAGACTGTCTGGACGGCGGTGCCATAGTTTGAGTAACGCGCTCACAAATAGGGCGACAGCTCTGTCATAAAGGCCAAGCCCTCCTCGATCCGGAGGAAGAGTGAGAGTCTCATATTTGATTTTGAAAAGCATTCCGGAACTCATGAATGACGCAAAAGCCGCCAGTATAAGGCGAGCTAACATCAGCGGTATAGGTAATATCTGGGCGATGTGCGGAATGTCTGACGCTAAATGTGTGTTGACATACTGGGTCCGTTGGACGATGTTCAGGGCTCGTAGGTGGTTGCTAGCTATCCCAATCCGAACATTTCGTAAAAGCTGTCGAAAGTTGTGAGCAGCGGTTCGACGTATGTCGTCTGTCAAATCAGTGCCGAGGCATTTCATTCCTCTGAGGTGTAAGGGGGTGACGCTGTCCTCAGACAGTCCGACCCGAATGTTCATCGCCACCGATTCTGCGACGTTGATACGACAACCACTGGCCATGCTATATGTCGCTATCCGATTCAGTGCGCTAGCGGTGTCGTCGCCGTTGCGGATGTCAAACACCAGGTCGTCAGCGTATGTTTTACATCGGAAAGTGAGGCCTCGTTACGTCATACCCGTTAGTCGTTGGCGCAGGCCGCATAGCAGTGGTTCCATAGCCACAGCGTAAAGTAAGTTGACAGAAGGCAGCCTTGGCGTATAGACCGATAAATGGTGAGGGGCTGCGTAGGTCGGCCATTGCCGATCACCTTTTATGTCGCGCCACGGAGTAGTCGCATGACGACAGTGACGAATGGTTGTGGGTATCGCATATGTTGGAGGACCGCTTTCAAATAGTCGTGGTCCACGCGGTCGAAAGCTTGACTAAAATCGATTGCCGCCAGTGCACCCTTCAGACGATATGCCCTCGCCAGTGAGATCAAGTCACAATATTCAATGCGTGCTGTTTGAACATTATTGTCGCCTCCTAATGACGTGTGATTGGGTGAGATGACGTTTCGTAAGGTCTGGTAGATCCGCGCCGCCAACAGTCGAGAAAAGATCTTAAAGTTGCAGTTCAATAGCGTCAACGGACGGTGGTCCTGCAGCCGTGAGCCACCGGACGGTTTGTGAATAGGAATAATCATCCCTCACACAAGGGCCTCAGGGGGCGACACTTCCCGGGATAGTACACTACTGGCCATTAAAATTGCTACACCACGAAGATGCGTGCTACAGACGTGAAATTTAACCGACAGGAAGAAGATGCTGTGATATGCAAATGATTAGCTTTTCAGAGCATTCACACAAGGTTGGCGCCGGTGGCAACACCTACAACGTGCTGACGTGAGGAAAGTTTTCAACCGATTTCTCATGCACAAACAGCAGTTGACCGGCGTTGCCTGATGAAACGTTGTTGTGACGCCTCGTGTAAGGAGGAGAAACACGTACTATCACGTTTCGAATTTGATAAACGTCGGATTGTAGCCTATCGCGATTGCGGTTTATCGTATCGCGACATTGCTGCTCGCGTTGGTCGAGATGCAATGACTGTTAGCAGAACATGGAATCGGTGGGTTCAGGAGGGTAATACGGAACGCCGTGCTGGGTCCCTAGGACCTCGTATCACTAGCAGTCAAGGTGACAAGCACCTTATCCGCATGGCTGTAACGGATCGTGCAGCCACGTCTCGATCCCTGAGTCAACAGATGGGGACGTTTGGAAGACAACAACCATCTGCACGAACAGGTCGACGACGTTTGCAGCAGCATGGAATATCAGCTCGGAGACCATGGCTGCGGTTACCCTTCACCCGGCATCACAGACAGGAATGCCTGCGATGGTGTAATCAACGACGAACCTGGGTGCACGAATGGCAAAACGTCATGTTTTTCGGATGAGTCCAGGTTCTGTTTACAGCAAAGCGCACCAGTGTTTGGAGACATCGCGGAGAACGCTCATTGGAAGCGTGTATTCGTCATCGCCATACCGGCGTATCACCCGGCGTGATGGTTTGGGGTGCCATTGGTTACACGTCTCGGTCACCTCTTGTTCGTATTGACGGAACTTTGAACAGTAGACGTTACATTTCAGATGTGTTACGACCTGTGGCTCTACCCTTCATTCGATCCCTGCAAAACCCTACATTTCAGCAGGATAATGCACGAGCGCATGTTGCAGGTCCTGTACGGGCCTTTCTGGATACAGAAAATGTTTGACTGCTGTCCTGACCAACACATTCTCCCGATCTCTCACCAATTGAAAACGTCTGGTCAGTGGTGGCCGAGCAACTGGCTCGTCACAATACGCCAGTCACCACTCTTGATGAACTGTTATATCTACATCTACATCCATACTCCGCAAGCCACCTGACTGTGTGTGGCGGAGGGTACCTTGAGTACCTCTATCGGTTCTCCCTTCTATCCCTTCTATTCCAGTCTCGTATTGTTCGTCGAAAGAAGGATTGTCGGTATGCCTCTGTGTGGGCTCTAATCTCTCTGATTTTATCATGGTCTCTTCGCGAGATATACGTAGGAGGGAGCAATATACTGCTTGACTCCTCGGTGAAGGTATGTTCTCGAAACTTCAACAAAAGACCGTACCGAGCTACTGAGCGTCTCTCCTGCAGTCTTCCATTGGAGTTTATCTATCATCTCCGTAACGCTTTCGCGATTACTAATTGATCCTGTAACGAAGCGCGCTGCTCTCCGTTGGATCTTCTCTATCTCTTCTATCAACCCTACCCGGTACGGATCCCACACTGCTGAGCAGTATTCAAGCAGTGGCCGATTGCATTTCCTTAGGATTCTTCCAATGAATCTCAGTCTGGCATCTACTTTACCGACGATTAGCTTTATATGATCATTCCATTTTAAATCACTCCTAATGCGTACTCCCAGATAATTAATGGTATTAACTGCTTCCAGTTGCTGACCTGCTATATTGTAGCTAAATGATATTGGACCTTTCTTTCTATGTATTCGCAGCACATTACACTTGTCTACATTGAGATTCATTTGCCATTCCCTACACCATGCGTCAATTCGCTGCAGATCCTCCTGCACTTCAGTACAATTTTCCATTGTTACAACCTCTCGATGTACCACAGCATCATCCGCAAAAAGCCTCAGTGAACTTCCGACGTCGTCCACAAAGTCATTTATGTATACTATGAATAACAACGGTCCTACGACACTTCCCTGCGGCACACCTGAAATCACTCTTACTTCGGAAGACTTCTCTCCATTGAGAATGACATGCTGCGTTCTGTTATCTACGAACTCTTCAATCCAATCACACAATTGGTCTGATAGTCCATATGCTCTTACTTCGTTCATTAAACGACGGTGGGGAACTGTATCGAACGCCTTGCGGAAGTCAAGAAACACGGCATCTACCTGGGAACCCTGTCTATGGACCTCTGAGTCTTGTGGACGAGTAGCGCGAACTGGGTTTCACATGATCGTCTTTTTCGAAACCCACGCTGATTCCTACAGAGTAGATTCTAGTTTCCAGGAAAGTCGTGTTGAAGCTGCATGGGCAGCTGTCCTGTACACACCATCCAAGCTCTGTTTGACTTAATGCCCAGGCGTAACAAGACCGTTTTACGGCCAGAGGTGGTTGTTCTGGGTTCAGAAATGGTTCAAATGGCTCTGAGCACTATGGGACTTAACTGCTGTGGTCATCAGTCCCCTAGAACTTAGAACTACTTAAACCTAACTAACCTAAGGACTTCACACACATCCGTGCCCGAGGCAGGACTCGAAAGTGCGACATAGCGGTCGCGCGGTTCCAGACTGTAGCGCCTAGAGCCGCTCGGCCACCCGGCCGGCGGTTGTTCTGGGTACTTATTCCTCAGGGTCTATGCACCCAAATTGCGTGAAAATGTAATCACCTGTCAGATATAGTATAATATATTTGTCCAATGAATATCCGTTTATCATCAGCATTTCTTCTTGGTGTAGCAATTTCAATGGCCAATAGTGTATTGAGTTCAAGGAGCTACCATTCATAAATTATTTTAATTTATTTTTAAATGTTTATTGGCTGTCTGTCAGACTTTTAATGCTATTTGGCAAATGACCAAACAGTTTTGTGGTACTTTATGTGCCAAATTGAGATTTAACCAAAAATAGTGATTCGGGTCATGCTTTCTTCTTGTGTTATACCTACGAACTTCGCTATAATTTTTGATTTCGGATGGGTTATTAACAATAAATTTCGTAAGGGAGAATATGCATTGTGAAGATTCTGTGAATATCCTGAGTCCCTTAAATAAATTCCTGCAAGGTGATTCTGGGTGGTCTCCATCTACTATTCTGATTAGAGGCTTTTGTGCTATGAAAACGTTTTCTCTTAATGAAGAATTACGCCTAAATATGATACCATATGAAAGCAATGAATGAAAATAGGCATAGTAGATTAATTTATTGATTCTTTTATCACCAAAATTTGCGATAACCTTAATAGCATACGTAGCTGAACCTAACAGTTCTTCCAATTCTATTTCTCATCAATGCACACCCCAACAGTTTTTGAATATTCTACCGTACCAACAGACGTCTCTTCAAAGCCTATATTTATCGATGGTGTTATGCCATTTAGTGTACAGAATTGTATATACTGTGTTTTCTCAAAATTGAATGAGAGTTCGTTTGCAGACAACCACTTAATAACTCTCTGAAAGCCGTTGCTTAACAGTTTCTTGTTTGTTGGATGTGATTACTATACTTCTACCATCAGTAATAAGAGCTAGCTTTGCATCTTCTTTAATATAAAGGAGCTATGGAAGCATATATAGCATTTTCTGTTGAAAAGCCTTTCTGGAAACGAAACTGACGTTTCGTTAGGATTTCATTTTTACAAATGAGTGACGCAACTCTTGAATACATTAATTTTTTACATATTTTGGATAAAGCTGGCAGAAGCGGGATTAGGCTGTAGCTGATAGCATAGACCTATCCCCCTTTTTATGCAACGGCTTCACGATAGGATATTTCAGTCTATCTGGAAAAATGCCCTGTTTCATTGAGCTACTACACATGCTGGCTGAAACACCAAAGTTGAACCAGGGGGAACGACAATATACAGAAATCATCTGTTCCAGCAACAAAATCAGCCACAAGTCCAAATCAGTGCACATGAGCAACATAATAAAACCCGAAATCAGATTAATCAATTGGTGGAACCATCTTGGAGTAATGTGGTAGGGAGGAGCTGGTACAGGAGAAGAAACCAGAGTAACAATAAAACCATAATAGGCACAAAAAAGACGAAGAAATGCAAGCAGTAGAAAGAACAGCGTGGCTATACATGAGTAACTTACAGAGAACCACCACAACAGATACAGTAGTGAAATATCTCAATAAGAACGGAATACTGGGACAACTAGAGTGTGAAGAACTGCGCGCACTGGGCAGCAAAAAACCTTTCAATGTAAGCATTCCGCTTGAAGATCTACAAACCACACAAGAACCAGAATTCTGGCCTGAAAATATAAATGTACGTCGATTTCGTTTCCCAAGAAGATCAATGGAAGATGGCGCAGAGCTCAACTAAACTAAGAAGAAAACCAGAAGACCGGGAAATAAAAGCAGTCTTCTGGGATACAGAGGGATTAAAAAGTGCTCTTGATCTAACACGAACAGACATTCTGCATAGCTCAGATCTTGCAATTCTAACAGAAACCTTCCTGATAGACAACTGGGAACATAAAGATTCCTACAATTTTCACCTAATGGCAAAGTAGCGAGAAAGAGGACGACCCACGGGAGGAATATCTGTCCTACTTAAACCCTGGATGATCCCCACCAAAAAAATCATATAACAAAAAATACTATGCTAGTAGAAGCATTAAACATAAATTTAATTTCAGCCTATTTCCAACCGCACACAAATGCAGTAGAAATAATTGACGAAGTAATCAGACTCATCAAACAATGCGACAACAAACCCACCATTATTGTAGGCGATCTCAGCTGCAGAATAGACACGGAGCACTATAAAGTAAGACTACTGAACGAAATGCAAATACCTACACATAAATGTCACAATGGGAAAAGCACTATTGATATCGTATCAAAATAAAAGGAAGTATTCAACCAATATGGCATGACTCCATCACTCCTATACGAAAGCACATTCCAATGAAGATAAAAATAAATATCGTCACCTCACCATCATCAAGAAAGACCCACAAAAATAAAGATAAAGAGAAAATAACAGACCAACAAATAACACAAAAAAAAACTTTAATAGAGGAAGGTGACCTTGAAAAAGCAACAAACAAAATAGGAGACCTCCCAAAAAATTCAGTGATACAAACAAAGGCAAAAACACTGGCAGAAAAAAGATGGTTCTATGCTGAATGCTATAGCAAAAGGAAAACTGTTCTAAGAACGCTCCACAGATTAAGAAACCAGCATGACAAGGAACCATGTAAACTACACTCCTGGAAATTGAAATAAGAACACCGTGAATTCATTGTCCCAGGAAGGGGAAACTTTATTGACACATTCCTGGGGTCAGATACATCACATGATCACACTGACAGAACCACAGGCACATAGACACAGGCAACAGAGCATGCACAATGTCGGCACTAGTACAGTGTATATCCACCTTTCGCAGCAATGCAGGCTGCCATTCTCCCATGGAGACGATCGTAGAGATGCTGGATGTAGTCCTGTGGAACGGCTTGCCATGCTATTTCCACCTGGCGCCTCAGTTGGACCAGCGTTCGTGCTGGACGTGCAGACCGCGTGAGACGACGCTTCATCCAGTCCCCAATGGGGGACAGATCCGGAGATCTTGCTGGCCAGGGTAGTTGACTTACACCTTCTAGAGCACGTTGGGTGGCACGGGATACATGCGGACGTGCGTTGTCCTGTTGGAACAGCAAGTTCCCTTGCCGGTCTAGGAATGGTAGAACGATGGGTTCGATGACGGTTTGGATGTACCGTGCACTATTCAGTGTCCCCTCGACGATCACCAGTGGTGTACGGCCAGTGTAGGAGATCGCTCCCCACACCATGATGCCAGGTGTTGGCCCTGTGTGCCTCGGTCGTATGCAGTCCTGATTGTGGCGCTCACCTGCACGGCGCGAAACACGCATACGACCATCATTGGCACCAAGGCAGAAGCGACTATCATCGCTGAAGACGACACGTCTCCATTCGTCCCTCCATTCACGCCTGTCGCGACACCACTGGAGGCGGGCTGCACGATGTTGGGGCGTGAGCGGAAGACGGCCTAACGGTGTGCGGGACCGTAGCCCAGCTTTATGGAGACGGTTGCGAATGGTCCTCGCCGATACCCCAGGAGCAACAGTGCCCCTAATTTGCTGGGAAGTGGCGGTGCGGTCCCCTACGGCACTGCGTAGGATCCTACGGTCTTGGCGTGCATCCGTGCGTCGCTGCGGTCCGGTCCCAGGTCGACGGGCACATGCACCTTCCGCCGACCACTGGCGACAACATCGATGTACTGTGGAGACCTCACGCCCCACGTGTTGAGCAATTCGGCGGTACGTCCACCCGGCCTCCCGCATGCCCACTATACGCCCTCGCTCAAAGTCCGTCAACTGCACATACGGTTCACGTCCACGCTGTCGCGGCATGCTACCAGTGTTAAAGACTGCGATGTAGCTCCGTATGCCACGGCAAACTGGCTGACACTGACGGCGGCGGTGCACAAATGCTGCGCAGCTAACGCCATTCGACGGCCAACACCGCGGTTCCTGGTGTGTCCGCTGTGCCGTGCATGTGATCATTGCTTGTACAGCCCTCTCGCAGTGTCCGGAGCAAGGATGGTGGGTCTGACACACCGGTGTCAATGTGTTCTTTTTTCCATTTCCAGGAGTGTAAACGCAGAAGAGAGGAAAATCTACAAAAAAGTAATAGAAGAAAAGAAAAAATAATACTTAGAAAGAGAGGCAAAATGAGAAGCGGATGAAGCAGCGAAAGACCCATACATAGCAGCAATACCAAGACTGACTCATACACCAAATATAGACGTGGAGGAATGGGAAGACCATTTCAGTGAGATGCTGAACAAACGAGGAATCCAAACACCCCAAAAGAAAGAGAAGCAACATCAAACAAAGCAAAATGACAATGTATGGGAACCTCTAAATGAAGAAGATGTAAAAGAAGTAATAAAAACTCTGAAGAACAGGAAATCAGCAGGACCCGATAATATATATAATGGAGATGCGAAAGAGGCTCTCCAACACGTATGCATCAAACTATTCAACAAATGCCTGGAACTTGGAAGAATTCTGACCCAATGGAGACACTCGATAATAAAAGTTCTCCACATAGGTAGAGGAGACCCAACGAACACAAACAAGTAAAGAGGCTTAGCCCAAGAAAATACTCAGTTCAAGATGTTTTAAAAGATAATTACACAAAAAATCAAAGCCTGTATGGACAATCACCTCCCAGAACCACAAATGGGCTTCAGATCTGGAAGATCAACACTTACGGTACTCAAGATTCTTCTAAACAACATCAACGGAGCCCTTGACATACTGGAAAACACAATTGGAGAAGATAGCGTATGGGCAAGAATAATCAAGTCAATCCTCGAATACAACTTAATCACAATATCAGACAACCTCTCTTTTTCGAACCTCATTTTGCAATCGAAAGGAGTCTTACAGGGTGACCCAATGAGCCCCTTGTTGTACATTCTTGCCACTGAAGAAGCACTGCGAATTGGAGAAAATAAAGATGATGTATATATATATATATATATATATATATATATACATATATATATATATATATACATATATATGCATACGCTGACGACATAACCGTAGGATCAACAGATATACAGAAGCTGCAGAAAATCATTGAGAAAATAGATAAATGGTGTAGTGAACACAAACTTCACACAAACATAACAAAGATCGAAACGGTGATTTCCAGAAAATGAAGCAAAACACCCGAGAATGCAGAAATCAACATCAGAGAACAAAAAATAAAAATCTCATCAGACTTAAAATACCTAGGGGTGACATTGCAACGAAAACCAAATGCTTCACAAAACTTGCAACATAACGTGCAGCCCAAGCAATAATAGCAATACAGGACCTCAAAAACATCCACCCACTCAGTCTAGAAACGGCCACGAAATTATTCAACGCAAAAATCTTGCCAATCCTGGTCTACGGGATGGAGGTTAAAGGGACCACCTGAAAGACAAAATCTAGAAACACTAGAAAAGGTAGAATCGACTTATCTAAAAAGAGCACTAGGTCTCTCAAAGACAACAAGATCTAGACTAGTGTACCTGCCGGCGAGAGAGACATTTCTAATCGAAGATATTAAACTCCGATGTATGATACCACACACCAAGGCTTCCAGAAATCATGGAGGATAAACAAGATAAATTATCGCCGCCGTTCTATGGCACCGAAGCAATGACGAAACGCTCATGGACAGCACCAAACTTGAAACTGCGACATGTCATGACTAGATTATCTATTCAAGGCTTTCATCATCTAATTTGCAAAAACAAACACGTGTCTTTAGACTGTGTAACGAAGCCTGTGAGCGATATCACATTGAACTGTGCAGTAAAAGAGTGAAATCTATAAATGAATATGCAAAAATGTAAAATGTAAATGTAAAATATTAAGCAAAGTAACTGTATACGGCTATTTGGCTGCAATTTACTAAATAAATATATGTTGGCTGAGAAACCTACTTATTTGTTGGGAACACGCTGTTAGTACACTGTAGCAAATGCCTTCAATTCCATGTGAGCCTTTACTTCTGAGTGAATTGATTATTTTCCTAATTTCAGTAGCAGAGGTGGATTGAATTTTAATTATATCAAATTGCACGAGTATTGTCTCTTCCATATACAGCCCTACATTTTTAATAAATATCTGCATCCTAATTTCTCTTCAACATTTAAAAAACGATTATTAAAAATATCTTCTACATCTGACTTTTTGTTAATGGAATCAATTTGACATCCCATGTCGATAGCAATCATTACTTTTTGAGTATAAAGAGCTAGTTGTGTTTCACAAGAACGATATTTTCTTAATCATTGCTGACTATATGTCAATAAATCGTTTTCTTCGAACTTCATAATGTTCGAATACAGTATACGTTCCAAGACCCTGCTGCAAATCGACGTTAGTGATATGGGCCTGTAATTCAGCCGATTACTGCTACTTCCCTATTTGGGTACTGGTGTGACTTGGGCATTTTTCCAGTCTTTTGGTACGGATCTTTCAGTGAGCGCGCGGTTGTACACAATTGCTAAATATGGAGCTATCGTATCAGCATGCCCTGAGAGGAACCTGTCTGATACACAATCTGGACCGGAGGCCTTGACGTTATTAAGTGATTTAAGCTGTTTTGCTACACTGAGGATATCTACATCCATGTTTCTCATCTTGGCAGCTGTTCAAAATGGTTCAAATGACTCTGAGCACTATGGGACTCAACTGCTGAGGTTATTAGTCCCCTAGAACTTAGAACTAGTTAAACCTAACTAACCTAAGGACATCACAAACATCCATGCCCGAGGCAGGATTCGAACCTGCGACCGTAGCGGTCTTGCGGTTCCAGACTGCAGCGCCTTTAACCGCACGGCCACTTCGGCCGGCTTGGCAGCTGTTCTTGATTGGAATGATTGGAATTCAGGAATACTTACTTCGTCTTTTTGATGAAGGAGTTTCGGGAAACCGTGTTTAATAACTCTGCTTTAGAGGCACTGTCATCGGTGACATCACCGTTGTTATCGCGCAGTGAATGTACTGACTGCGTCTTGCTACTGGTGAGCTTTATGTATGACCAGAATGTCTTTTCGTTTTCTGCCAGATTTCGAGGCAGAGCGGAAATTATTAAAAGCATCTCGCATTGAAGTAAGCGTTATATTTCGAACTTCTGCTAAACTTTGCCAAACTTGGGTATTTTGCGTTCTTCTAAATTTGACGTAATTGTTTTAGTTGCTTCTGACCAGTTTTGTGTACTATGGGGGATCAGTACCATCACATACAAGTTTATGTGGTATATATCTCTCAATTGCCCTCGATACTATCTCTCTGAAGTCATTCCACAGCTTTCCTACGTTCACGTGATCAGATCGGAAGGAGTGAAGACTGTCTCTTAAAAAGGTGTTAAGAACATTTGTATCAGCTTTCTTAAATTCTATTTCCTGTTTACGAGACATTTTATCCGCTTAGTAATCCATGGCTTTTAAATGGTTTCTTACCTTTATATGTCACTGTTATCTTAGGGAAACTCCTTTCAAATATACTCACAAAGGTATCATGAAACAGGTTAAATTCTAAATTAGCGTGAGGTTCCCTGTACACCTCATCCCACTATAACTGTTGCAAGTTTCCCCTGAAATTTGAATAGTTAAATCGTTAATCGAATGCACTATTTTTAATGACTGTTCTGCATTACTGTATGGAGCTATGTCATATAAGTATCTGTGCATCATGATGAGACAGACCATTCTGAACAGGAAAAGTTTGTATTGATTCATTTTATCCTGGTCTATAAAAACATTATCTGTCAGTCTGCAGCTGTCCTGTGCCAGTCGAATAGGAAAATCAATAACTGAAGTCAAATTGAAAGAACGAAGCTTTCTATTGAACTCTTTCAGAAAATCAACATTGAAATCCACTGAAACGATCGTTTTCTTTCCTCTGTCTGACACATAGCACAACAAAGAATCTAAGTTTTTCAAAAATAGCTGAGGATCTTTAGACAACTAAAATTATAAAAGGAATATTATTTAGTTTAAGCACAAATCCCATTCCTCTCCTAAGTACGTAAATAAAAACCGAATAAAAAGTAAATGAAATAAAAGCAATCAAACAAAAGATTTAAAAATAATATATTGAATTAAATTAATAAAAAATAAAGAAATAAAATAAAGGGTACACACACGCACACAGACACACACACACACACACACACACACACACACACACACACACACAACGTACAGAAATATTCAAACAGTCAAATCAAAAGCAATCGAATGCAAAACTGACAATTTAGGCAACGATTACACAAACGAATGACACACTAGACACAAAAAATGGCAGTTACAGAGTCATATTTCGAAAACAAAGCGACCACAAGAAAAACTGTGAGCAATCAATCAGTTCCCCATTGAGAGAAAGCAGTTTATTCGACAGAATACTTCTGACTGTTGGACACCTTCCGAAAGAAATATGTGATCACAGAAAGCTGTTCTTCAGAATAATTCTTTTCGAGTGGATATGCCATCTTCAGTAAGGTATTAGAAGTTATAAATTTACGTAAGTATTAATCGAACAAATGACTAACCATCTTAGTGAGGTTGTTATTTAACACTCACAAAAGCTTCCATTCCCTGTATTATGCTGTGCCTTTACTACGTATGCTTTAATAAATATGGTATGTCCCTGGAAGTAACCACAATGGTGAAAGTGACAATGCGAGTGGGTTCTGGAATCAAACGGAGGTAACCTCAGCAAAAGAAAAAGTATACACCTCTACCCGAGGTCGCTACAGGTCATCGTAAATTTACCTCAGCCAAGAAAGCATGTATCCGAAGTGTTAATTGTTACGTAATTTTTGCTTGATATGTACGGCCAGGAGTGCTATCGCATTCCGATTGATGTTTAATCTCGTCCACTCGAATACTGTCTCTGAGACAACTGACGATAAATATACGTCTGTTTGTATCAGTGCTGTAGGGCTCAATCTCCACGTCATCCTAACAGAATCGATTTCTTTTCTTCTTTCATATGTAGATTGAAGCAGATATATTCTCTACCATTTCACGTGTATCGTGATTATTCTACGGCACATCTTTTGCATGTTTGTCTTCTGTAGGTTTTTTCTTATATTTTGATTGATTTATTTATTTTTATATTTGCGTGTGTGCAGCTTCCAATGAGAGGAAAAAATTAATCCCAAGAGTAAACTGCAGAACTTAATTATGCTTGTTATTTCAGGAAACAGGCGAACGTATTCTGTATACCTTTCTAAAACAGCAATACTAAATTTTATAATTATTCCTGTTTGATGAATGGCGTCAAGATGGAATACTTCTACAAACATTAGCAGCTACAAAATGACGCTCCTGTCGATATGTGCGCTTCCAAAATTCATTCCGCTGAACACGTTTCACGATGAAGTTACATGGTAGTTAAACAGGTCATACCTTTCACTCAAAGAACACTTACTTAGCGTAGTGTAATCCTCTCAGCAGGGGAAGGGCCAATTTTGAGAGGAGAAAAGTCAAGGACTGTGGTAATTCAAAAACTGAAACGAAATTCCTTAATGTAATGGTAAGGAAAATTGGAGAAGGATCATGCAAGTAGTTCCTCAGGGCATCCAACATTCAGAGATTGCCTCTTCCCGTTGATGACTCTGCTACGTGACGTGAAACCGAAATGAGTATACCCCTTTGTTCCATTAGTGAATTTACTGAATCTTCATGTTGTTACCCAGTACAGATTTAATAGGTTTATTCAGAATATAGAACGGTCATTATAGCATACGTGTTCAATATCTGGGTTGCGTAACATGCGTCTGGTATTGTACACAATACTGGAAGCGAAATTATTTGGGTCTATATCACTGCTTAGAGCAAACAAATTCACTGCAATGGTTTTACTGCAACAGGAGTCTATGAAAAATTTTACAAAGAGCAGGGTGTGCAGTGATTCAAGCAGTAGCTATGAGTTTTTAGAGTTTAACTTTTAGCTTGTGTCTCCAGTATGTGATTCACGGTGTAATAAAAACAAAGCTGTTTCAGGGAAAGCAAATAAGGACTCATAACTACTTTCTCATGAAAATTTAACCACGTTTGATTACTACATTATTAAAGGGGTTCATTATCCAGCACCACAGAAATTCTTCTTTACCCAATAACGTTTCACCATAGTTGTGGCATTCTTTGAGATCTTTTATTTATTTCCTATGAAAGTCTAATGGCAGGTAGGATTCTCTGATTTTAGAACATGTGGACTCTACATTATTGCCAGTGTTTACATTATGTTAATTTCTATTGTATCTTACATACGGAATACATTTTGTTTCATCTGTGACTGTTCGTCCCTTTCAGATACAGGTCTACAGTAAATGCCGCAAGCCATCAGTAACAGGAGTACGCTTGATAAATACTTCTATTGGAAGTTAAATCTAAACTATAACATGTGTGGTAAGGGCATATGTGAACTATGACAGCGTAGTCTTAGCGACACTCTCACTGTAGCCTGTGCACTTTTCCTTTTGTGCGATACATAGAGGTCTGTCAATTGCGTATTAGTAGATTACTGCGCGAAACATTTCCGCAAAATACGTCAGTTCTTTGCTGTATTATGCAGCTGTCTCGGGGTGTATTTGCATTTTCCTAGTAATCGTTCACTTCTGACAACGCCATTTGTAATTCGGTTCAGCGCTCTTTGTGTTATTACTGTACTGGTGATAGTCATTTGTTCCATCATTTCAGCCCGCATCTCGTGGTCGTGCGGTAGCGTTCTCGCTTCCCACGCCCGGGTTCCCGGGTTCGATTCCCGGCGGGGTCAGGGATTTTCTCTGCCTCGTGATGGCTGGGTGTTGTGTGCTGTCCTTAGGTTAGTTAGGTTTAAGTAGTTCTAAGTTCTAGGGGACTGATGACCATAGATATTAAGTCCCATAGTGCTCAGAGACATTTTCCATCATTTCAACAGCAATCGTCTTCCGCGAAATCACAGTGTACCCATGTGGATTTTATGGAGCTCTTATAACTGGTTTCATGAAGAATAAGCTGGTTTCAATACTGGCTGAGAGTACCTTCATCAAAATGAGTTATAGTTACCTACAATTTCTTTAATCGAAGTAGGAGAATAACAGACAATTTAGAAACCTTAATTAGCGCATCAAATATTAAGAACACATCAGGTATCACTCACATAGGTTCACATTACACGGAGAGACAGTAAAACCATATGAGCTGAAACACTCAAGTCAAAGAAGTAGAAGGTATCTTGTGAACGCACATTAAAACCACTACCGTAGCAAGCCGCTAGGACAGACGTTACACTGAAAAGTTTGTCAATTGGTTTGCCCTTACCTGTAAACTGCGCAGTGTGTGCCACCTATGAGGCTCAAATAAAGTAGAGCGGCACAAATTAAGAAAACGGTTGTGTTATAAATGAAAACTAGCTATCGCAAGAGACGAAGCAAAATAACAGAAGTATAAAAAAGTTATTTACATAGTTTAAGGGTTTCTCCACTCTTCAACAGTTGCCCTGTATTCCCATTCGCCAGCTTTCACGATCTTTTCAGTTTTCCTCTTTCATATCCCTCTGCTCTTTCGTATCCCTCTTCCCCATCAGTGTAAACACTCCCGCTTTCCGTGTTAATCTCAGCGCTCTGCGCTTCCTCCTTCCTGTGGACGACCATTCCAAGACCGCATCTTGCCATCGTCCTTGCTCCATTCGCCGTGTGTTGTCAAGCCACTGAAGAGCTCTATTCTCAGTTCTTTGCACGACTGGTTCTTCTATGCGGCGCTCTATTCTACATAGCCTCGTTGTCCTCCTTATTCAACCCACCTGTATTGCCTATATTCTGCCGCTCTTCCGCTGCCCAAAGATCCATCCTTCTGCAGCGTATATTAGTACATTTTCCACTTCTGTATGCAGAATACTCCTTTTTGTTTCTTTTGACATTGCCCGACTGCACAAAACTCAATTTAGCGTTTTAATTGCTCCTCTCGCCTGCTGGACCCTGCGTTCCACATCAGCTTCACTGTTTCCCGAGGAGTAGATAATCGATCCTAAGTATTTAAACAGCTCTACAACTTCAATAGTATCTGTATAATTATTTGTGTAATTTTTGTTTACTTTCTTATAGACGGAAGACACGTTTGGTACGCACCACTATCTTCGTATTTCCTCTTCCTCCACACCATATGAGGGGCCCCCTATTACCACAATTCCATCACAACTCCTCCCAGTTCTTCGAAGTCTTGCCTTTCTCAGCATCACTTCTTTCTCTATTACTGGTTCCGTATTACCTAATGTACTGCTTTCATTGTACACATGTATCACGTGATCTCTTCTTTTTCGTATTGGAAGTTTTTCAAAGCGCTTCTTCCACTGGCCAATAGATGTAGTCGGTATTGTGGGTGTCGGATTGCTAGCCATTTATAAGCTCCTTATCATCCTCCGTGCCTCTGCCGATCTCCTACATCTTCCTACACCTTCTTGCTAATTTCTTTGCCTCCATTTCATGTACCAGACCTCTTCACTCCCAGAGATTAACCGTATGTGACGTAGTTTTTTTCTTTTCCTGAACCACCTCCAACAACTCCATGGTCACCCATTCAGTTCATACTCTTCCCTCCATATCCCTTCGTCCGCAGCTCGTGGTCTAGTGGCTAGCGTTGCTGCCTCTGGATCACGGGGTCCTGGGTTTGATTCCCGGCCGGGTTGGGGATTTTCTCTGCCCAGGGACTGGGTGTTTGTGTTGTCTTCATCATTTCATCATCATCATCACTCCTGACAGTGGATAGATTGGATTGTGTACAAACTGGGACTTTGTATGGGCGTCTTCCTTAACTGACTGTTTCAGGAAACTGTATGACTCATTAGCACTCCAGTCGTTCTCCACTGCACCCAATCTTACATTCACTCTTTCTGATACGAATTTTTCGCACTTCGTTCTGTAGCAGATGTAATCTATATTTTGGATCCCCTGTAGCTCTACTTCTGGCACCCCCCTGTTTTTCCTTCTGTTTTATCTTGGTCTTAATCATTAGAACTATTTTTGAAATAACTATTAAATGATCGGAGCCACACTTCATTCCCCTTTTTACCCTTTCATCCTGTACCTTAACTGTTCGTTGCCTCCGCACTGCAGGCCGTTGCGGCCGGGCGGTTCTAGGCGCTTCAGTCCGGAACCACGCTGCTGCTACGGTCTCAGGTTCGAATCCTGCCTCGGGCATGGATGTGTGTGATGTCCTTAGGTTAGTTAGGTTTAAGTAGTTCTAAGTCTAGGGGACTGATGACCTAAGATGTTAAGGCCAATAGTGCTTAAAGACATTTTTGAGCCTCCGCAGTATTAAATACTCTATAATTGATTTTAGGTTCCTTGATTGACTGGCTCAGTATACTGATGTATTTCTTTGTGCTAGAATTGCCCATTAGTTACGATACACTACTTAACCGTAAAGAACTTAATCAATTTCCTCCGTTACAGTGTTCTACATCCTCTCCCCATGGTCCTACAACGTCATCTGTTAATCTGTTTCCAAATCGTCCATTTAAGACCACCAATTTTTAACAATTCACCTCCATCGGGACATTCGTCAAGCATAGAAGAAATCCCTCTTCTTCTCTTCAGGCGTACCCTTGTTAGTGCCATATACTCTAATTAATTCAATTGTCATCCATGAATTTTCATTGTTACAATGATTATCCTTTCATTCACTTCCTTTCAATTAAATGTTCTTTGTTTTGCTTGTATTCTTATAAGAACTGCTACTCCTCATTTTGCTGTTCCAGTTTTCTCCACTTCACTCCAAAGAGAATACAGTCTCCAATTTCTTCTTGTCCATAGCGTTTCTTTCTCGTATCTTTCATTACCAGGACATCGACTTTCACTACTTACATTGCTTTAATTATATTCCAGTTATTCCTGATAATCCCTTGACATTCCAAGTACCACACATCAGAGTCCTTGTTCTTAAGCAGGATCGATGCCTTTTGATCCACACAGCTCTTTTATGTTGTTTGAGAAACATAGCAAATCCTGTTTTCACCGGGATGGGATGCCAACCTCCACCGATCCCCCAGCCTGGTTGAGTTTACTCCCCTAGGCAAGCTGCCTTCACTATGGCTAAGAGTATCCCCTAACCTATCTTACAACATCCAGAAAGGAAAACTCAGAATCGGATAAACAAAAAGACGGAACGTGGTGAGACACTCTTTGCCTGGTTCATCTGCAAGAGTCACGTGCGGTGTGGGAGACGCTGCCAGTATAGCCCTCTGTTCCAATGAAACACAGAAACCCTCTCACCCTCACCGAAAGAGCTACTTTAAGGCGGTGTCTCGTCGAGAGGGATAACAATGAATAAAAAATGTAACGTACAGGAATTGTTGTAAATTGAAACGATGTATGGCATCTGTCCAGTGGACAGCGCTTTGAAGTGCACAAGGCCGGCCGAAGTGGCCGTGCGGTTAAAGGCGCTGCAGTCTGGAACCGCAGGACCGCTACGGTCGCAGGTTCGAATCCTGCCTCGGGCATGGATGTTTGTGATGTCTTTAGGTTAGTTAGGTTTAACTAGTTCTAAGTTCTAGGGGACTAATGACCTCAGCAGTTGAGTCCCATAGTGCTCAGAGCCATTTGAACCATTTTTTGAAGTGCACAAGATCAACAGAATTAACCTCATAGGAATAATAGTTATTGAATACATTTAGAATAATTAAAAGAGGAGGAAACGGTGCTTGATTAGAGTGTGTCAAGAGCTTCAGCCAAAGGAGGACAACGCCTCAAAATGTTGCAAGCAGTGGTTTTAAGCTGTTAAAGAAATTTTAATTTCAGACCTGTAGTTGTTCATTAAGAATCAGATCATTATTAACGGAGTTAACGGGCTTCTGGTTAAAAGTTTCCAGTTCTTCACGATACCAAATCTGCAAACTACCCTTTTTATGGAGGATAGTAACTTCAACGAATCAGTTTGGCTTGTGGCCTGTGATCCTCAAAGGACTAGTTACGGACAATAGTATGCCTCCTTCCTAATAAATGCTATTTAGATGTGATACTGATGACTTCCGGTCATTCCTATGTAAAAAATAGGACAAGTGTCACAGGGTATTTTATAAACCCATGAATACGGAAAGGAGAATCAAAGATTTCCATTTTTGAATAAGTCTTCTGCAAACAGTTGCTAGTGGGAAAAGGGAATTTGCATCCATAATTATTTTCTACCACGTGACGAACTATGTAAGGAAGGGTCCCTAAATACGGCACTGAGAAAAACGTATTTTGCTTTCGTCACTGTCATTGTAATTAATATTGCCTAAAGTAGTGACTCTGCTTTTAGTTTTTGCTTTGAAAGTATTATCGACTAAAGAAAATTCATAAGATTATTAACTGATCTAATTTTTATTAACTTCAATTCACTTTTCAGTTTTTCAGGAAATAAAGTGCTGAAACGGCCCGATGAACGGATGAAAGGTAATAGGCTTTTTTATGAGATTGGAACGTAAAATTTGTTCTGTACTAGTTTCTTTTGGAAAAATATCAAAAGACTGAGCCATGCTGCGACTCCCGGTGGTGCTGTTTGTAGGTTCCCACCCTCTGTAGGAGGCCAGACCGTATCCTTTAGTTGGCATACCATCCTTCTCGTCTTGACTGGCTCCACTCGTTTTATAGGTGTTGTCTGTCCGGTAGTGGCAGTAGCGGCGGTTATCGATATGTAGTAACTGTTGGGCGACGTCTTTGTTTTTCGGTGTCGTGTGAGTGTGGCAGCTCGGTTGGGGACTCAGGAGCAGCCGGGTCCGCGCAGTGGGAGAACACGCCGGAACTGCTGGCAGCACGCATAGCCTGCTGGATGGAAGGGCTGTGGTCACGAGGGTGCAAGACCTCGTCGTAAACCAGATCCTGCAGGCTTTAAGATGAGTGCATTTCAATTCAGGTAGAGAAACATCCATCATTGTGACATCTCGCGCTTCTCCAGTGCCTCGGGTTCGTGTTGCTGCTCGTAGTGTCGCCGAGGTGAGAGCAGAGTGTGGAGAGCTTGGGGAAAGCGGATCTGATTAGCCTTCCTTGACTTCTTATTACTATTTACTGCGTTTAGCTTGTTACAATTTGTTAAGTTCAACCAGTGGTATTTTTCCTGCCTGGTGGCCGCTAACACCCCAGTTACTTGACCTGGGGTTGAGCGTATGTAACGATAGTGTACGTTTCCTCGCCTTGCCGCTGCTGTCCTATAAGGCGTGTAGTTTTGACAGCTTTCTTGATTGTAGGCCGTTTGTGATTCTTCTACTGTGGTGGTAGTGATTCCTTTCTTGTTTCAGGCGCTCTAAGCATCATATTCTGGGGGCGTAGTGCAGTCCGCCGGTTCCGGCTTTGGCGTGTTGTTCCTTTCTTGCATGTGGTTTACTGGACGTCAGGTAGCTTCAGCAAGATTATCAATAGTCATTTGTTGGACTGCCACTAGTCTGAGTTACCATCCTGTGAAGTGAATGCATTTCTTGGCTGCCTATCTCATCGCTCGCGAAAGAGTTTCTTGCCGGAGCTTCTGAGAGGTCGATTCCTGGAGCACCGTCTGTGACTGGTCCTTGTGTTTTATTATTGTATTATTTATTATCATACCTTGCAATGCCTACATTAAAGGTTATGTGTGTCTAGTTAATAGTTCTGGTCACCTTCTGGAATAAATCTAGCATTGTAATGGTTGTGTTAGAAGGCTACCATCATCTTATTTTACCCATTTGGCGGTCACTTACTTGTTTCTTTTAATTAACCTTTGCTTGTATTTGCTGTTTTACAGCAGGTTTCAAATTTTTTATGTATAATTGCCGTTCCTGGCGTGTAAGTCCTTCAGCTGCGATTGTGGTCATTTGCTTTGAAAAAAAAAAATTACATATTTATATTTTAGCAGTAAGCCTTAAAACCTTATTTACTGCCATTCCTGGCGTCTGATACCTTCCGCTGTGTTTGTGGCCTCTTACCTTTTAATATTTTAATACATGTAACTTGTAATTGTAGCGAGTTCTTAAGCATTCTTAATTTATTGCCATTCTTGACGTGTAAGGCCTTCAACCGTGATCGCAGTGGCTTGTTGTTTTTTTTTCTTTTTTAACTTTATCTGTATCTGTATTTTTTGGTTATATGCTAAATTGTAACGCACTGTAAACACTATTATTTACAGAGTTATTTATTCCTTCATTAATAACGTGTGGTATTTTTTTATTTATTGTTGGGTCTGGAATTACTGTTTTAAAAATAAATGTGTGTAACTGTAAAAGGCAACCAATAGTATCTGATTACGGCCCGTCCACAATCGTAACCAGAGCCTTCCTTCCCTTGGCTATCAGGTTTTAAAGACATGTCATCGTTAAGATCTAAGTAATTAAGTTGACAAATCTCGTTTTCTATTTCACAGGAGAATTTAATTTTTTCATGAAGATCCTCCTTTCTTACCTACATTTCCCCATTACATTCAAAGTTCACTGCAAAATAAATTTAAAGAATCACATTTTCCAAACCCTGTAAGTTTCCCCCATTCATACCTATAACTTTTAAATTTGGCTCAAATGTGCCTACAGCATTCCTCTCTAATGCTGCAAAAACGTGGCACCCTGCGACATCACTGTCGAGCTCAGCGACGTTTTCAACAGCAAGGTGTTTAGAAGTGCGAAAAAAGGCCACAGCTCAGACGTTCATG
The DNA here is from genome assembly GCF_023864345.2 of Schistocerca serialis cubense. Classification (NCBI taxonomy): domain Eukaryota; kingdom Metazoa; phylum Arthropoda; class Insecta; order Orthoptera; family Acrididae; genus Schistocerca; species Schistocerca serialis. The sequence continues at coordinate 291,974,472 of NC_064641.1, forward strand.
TGAGCTAATGACGTCACACTGGCACTAAACTTAACCACAACTGTTCCCAACGCCACTGTGGACGTATCACATGATGGAAAGGCCGTCGCATCATCTCTTACCCACATTTCACTCTTCATTTGCCGCCTCTGCTGATGGAGGGCAGAACCGCGACACCCACCGATGAAACAACACATTTTCTTGTGCGTGACCTTGAGCAACATTTCAGCCGGACTGCCTCTCAGAATTGACGCTAAAAGGCCTGAGAGGGGTGTAATGCAGAGCGTCAATGAAACCATTCCTCCACTTGGGGCATTTACTACAACACATCTCGCACGCAAGGCGTGTCGAAGGAGTTGCCTAACCCTCAGGCATTAGACCAGCCGTGAGGCTAAAATGGTTTTGGAGTTTCCGAAAGGTGCCTTATTAAGGTGCTCAACAAAGATGCATGGGAGGGGGGGGGGGGCTCCGAGGGTGTTGTCTAACTGGGAAAATCTTAGAGGGACCCCATGTCGTTTTATTCAAGCATTCAAGGAAATGGTAATGTAGCACCCCTATGTTTACGCCATAGGGGGCACAAAAGAAAAGCGCTAAAAAGCACCTTCGAAATTCATGGAATGATTTTCAACATCTAGTGCTTCCACCCTATATGCCAGAGCACAAATTGCGGTCTTACTACCCTCCAAGTGGTCAGATGACGTTCGGCGGGGTTATACCATGTTGTCCTTAGAGTAATTGTGAAACACCCAAGAATCGGTACCTGTGTCGAATGTTGTCGACAACGTCCTACTGTTGCTCAAGGCACAGAAAACTGTTGTGTGTAGGAATCAACACCAGAACGAATGGGATGGTTTCATTGACACTCTTTATGACATCCGCAGAGGCCTTTTTGTATCATTTCTGAGCGGCGGTATGTCTGACCTGTTTCCCCCGGCCATTCATTAGAAAACCCCGTGATTTAATAGCTGGGTGCTGCGGTTATGTCCTCCATCGCACAGGTGCTGACGACCTTCCCATCACGTAATACGTGATCTGCGACAATGATTTTGTATCAGCTGGCCTGCCTCATTCATCGTTATATCCAAATGATTTATACGTGTTAAGCTACACGCAGATCCGATGATGGCACCTTTAGTGTGTTGAAAACAGTCATCTAGTAAACAGTGTTTAAGCGATCTTGGCTTTTGAATTACACTACTGGCCATTAAAATTGCTACACCAAGAGGAAACGCAGATGATAAATGGGTATTCATTGGACAAATATTTTATTCTAAACCTGACATGTGATTACATTTTCACCCAATTTGGATGCATAGATCCTGAGAAATCAGTACACAGAACAACCACCTCTGGCCGTAAAAACGGCCTTGATACGCCTGGGGATTGAGTCAAACAGAGCTTGGATGGCATGTACAGGTACAGCTGCCCATGCAGCTTCAACACGATACCACAGTTCATCAAGAGTAGTGACTGGCGTATTGTGACGAGCCAGTTGCTCAGCCACCATTGACCAGACGTTTTCAGTTGGTGAGAGATCTGGAGAATGTGCTGGCCAAGGCAGCAGTCGAACATTTTCTGTATACAGAAAGGCCCGTACAGGACCTGCAACATGCGGTCGTGCATTATCCTGCTGAAATGAAGGGTTTTGCAGGGATCGAATGAAGGATAGAGCCACGTGCCGTAACACATCTGAAATGTAACGTCCACTGTTCAGCCGTCAATGCGAACAAGAGATGTAACCAGTGGCACCCCACACCATCACTCCGGATGATACGCCAGTATGGCGATGACGAATATACGCTTCCAATGTGCGTTCACCGCGATGTCACCAAACACGGATGCGACCATCATGATGCTGTAAACAGAACCTGGATTCATTCGAAAAACTGAAATTTTGCCATTCGTGCACCCAGGTTCGTAGTTGAGTACACCATCGCAGGCAACACTGTCTGTCATGCAGCGTCAAGGGTAACCGCAGCCATGGCCTCAGAGCTGATAGTTCATGCTGCTGCAACGTCGTCGAAGTGTTCGTGGAGATGGTTGTTGTCTTGCAAACGTCCCCATCTGTTGACTCAGGGATCGAGACGTGGCTGCACGATCCGTTACAGCCATGCGGATAAGATGCCTGTCATCACGACTGCTAGTGATACGAGGCCGTTGGGATCCAGCACGGCGTTCCGTATTACCCTCCTGAACCCAACGATTCCATATTCTGCTAACAGTCATTGGATCTCGACCAACGCGAGCAGCAATGTCGCGATACGGTAAACCGCAATCGCGATAGGCTACAATCCGACCTTTATCAAAGTCGGAAACGTGATGGTACGCATATCTCTTCCTTACACAAGGCATCACAACAACACTTCACCAGGCAAAGGCGGTCAACTGCTGCTTGTGTATGAGAAATCGGTTTGAAACTTTCCTCATGTCAGCACGTTGTAGGTGTCGCCACCGGCGCTACCCTTGTGTGAATGCTCTGAAAAGCTAATCATTTGCGTATCACAGCATCTTGTTCCTGTCGGTTAAATTTCGCGTCTGTAGCACGTCATCTTCATGGTGTAGCAATTTTAATGGCCAGTAGTGTATTTCTACAACAGAGTGATCGCCCCACAACACACTATGTGTTCACTGACAAATGTTGTTCGTCTCATTTTGATTGATGGTTTCAATTTTTTTCTGTTTCGAATAACAGACGACGTTAACCTCGCATCTGCTAGAGTACCAGTCATTGCAGGTCAGCATGCACTGAATTTTCCGATCTATTTTCTCCGGGTTTACGCTGTGCCGACAGTTACGTTAATACTGAAAGATTCTGGAACCCTTCTTTACTTACCATCCCTACCAACCGCATTACCACTGCGAGAAGACGTTGAAAGTAAGAAGCATAGTAGAACATTACATCCCGAAACCTATCAAGTCTAATCAAGTGTTGATAGTTTTACGCAAACCTGATGATTCTTCCCACTGAGATTTATCTCATTCCATCGCCTTAGTGACTAATGATCACAGTATTTGGTGGCCAGAACTTCTTCAAGATCTAGCTATAGTACATTTTCACTAGCCCCTAGACGGTCACATCAATATTCATGGTGATTAATACAACCTTCAGGTTGAACACATATAACAGGCTACATTTCGTAATCACTAGTGCGCCGGAAATATTCCAGCGCTACCTCCATGAAGTAATTCAAATTATTCATTCACAGTTAACGACTTTAAAGGTACAGCTCTCACTTGTGCTACACCATGTGGCAAACCGACTTATGTTCTTCTAAAAGTTAAAGAAAAATTTGCTATACTATAATCTTCAGATGCATGAATTTTTCAAAATACAATTGAAATACCTTGGCCCCATCTTCAGCCACTGAGGTTTACTACCAACTTATCACCATGTAGAAACCAACGATAAAATTAATATGCCACAAGCTTAGATAATCTCCGATCATTCCTCAAGAAAAATAGTTGTTAGCCTTAATTTATACCTAATGTTATCCACATCGCCAGATATTTCAAGAAAGCGTTCAAATATGATTGACCACGAAACTGCCATGACGTTTTTAAAAAATGAAACAGTCAAATCTAGCTATCTCACGCAAAATCGACATCCTAGGTACCACCTGCGCATAGCATGGATTAGGGATGGTGTTATTCCGCAAGACCGCCCACAAGAGTGAGCAATCCAATGCACATACTTCCCAATCTCTTACCACAGCTCAGATAAATTATTCAAAAGTTGAGAAAAAAATTCTTGCCGTCACATTTGGAAGCAAGAAATTTCATATATTTCTTTATGGCACTAAATTCCATCTTATCTCTGATAATAAACTGACTTCCTTGTTCCATCCTAGGAACTGGTTTCCAGAAAGCATGGTTTAACGTGTCCAACGATGAGTCTCCTTCCCAACTTTACCCTCCATTATCAGCCTACAGTGTTACTCGTGAACGCCAATGCCTCGTCCAAATATACTATATGGCTGCACCCATTATTTCAGTCTCACGCTATGATAACAGAACAGCCGAAATGGCTGAAGATCCAGCTCTGCGCCAAGTAAACAGGTATATTCTGTATGGCCGGCCAGATCACCGTCCACTGTTCCAAGCTTCACATCTCTTTATCCTTAAGAAAGAATCAACAAGATGCAGGAATGACGAAGACATATTTTGAATGGTCAATCCGCTGTCACTGCGACAACGCGTCATCAAGCTTCTGCACGATGACCCTGGAGGGTGTCATCTGTGGCCGAGTACCTTTGGCTGGCCGGCCGCGGTGGCCGTGTGGTTCTAGGCGCTTCAGTCCAGAACCGCGCGACTGCTACGGTCGCAGATTCGAATCCTGCCTCGGGCATGGATGTGTGTGATGTCCTTAGGTTAGTTAGGTTTAAGTAGTTCTAAGTTCTATGGGACTGATGACCTCCGATGTTAAGCCCCATAGTACTCAGACCCATTTGAACCATTTTTTGAACCTTTAGCTGACTTCGCGACGTCGTACAGATGAATGTATCTAACAGATATTCGTACAGGAAAACAATGGCACCAGGCCAGTGAGTGTGGCACACTGCACCTGACTCTACCATCTTGCGACCAGTGCCCGCCAGCACCATTACCGATACCGGATTTCTGGTACAATTTACGACGCCTCACCGAGCCACCAAACCAGCCGTCACATAGGTGCATTGGTGCCAAAGATCGACAGTATTGGAGTCTGGTGCATTTCCTATCTTCGGCTTCCAGCGAGGAGGTGAACGGCTAGAAACCACCAACAGCCGACTCAAGTTCTGATATGCCGTCCCCGAAACATGGAGGTCACGGTGATATTGCAGATACTGAACCGCTGAAAAAAAAAAACGGATGTCGAGATAGTTCCACCCAAGTCACCATAGCCTCTCTCAGGACGCAACACAGAAATGTGCCCCTTCGGGTTCGGTGAGCAAAGACCGTTTCGGCCCCATACGTCACTTAAAGGATGCTGGGATGGTATATCAGCGTCTTCAGACAGCGAAATTGATAGCCTGATACCTTTGCTGCCACAGGGTGCTTTAACCGTGGCGGGACGGCGCTCGAAGGTGGTCGGCCACATGGATGGAGCTGCTGGAGTCACATGAATTGTGACTGCCCTGCCGAGCACAGTCACTTCACTTTGAATTTGGACTCTCTTTCTCCAGTTATTTCTTCGGACTGCTTATATAGCATCTAATTTTATTCTGGTGTGAATACGGATTGTGCTGATTATAAATAACAGTTCAAATATCAGTGCATGGGCTATCAGTGTATTTGGTTTTCAGATAAATGTAAAAGCAAGTGGTTCATGTTGGAGTGCCAATATTATTATACCCAACGAGCACAACGTCCGTAACATCCTCTTCTCCTGGATGACGAAATTGGCCCTATAATTTGTCCTCCCCATCAGAAGCCATTCATCTACAAATATAGCCATTCTCATCCCTGCGTGTCCTACCCATTTTCTTATTGTCATATCCTCAAACGTTTCTCCATACTAGGCACCAGTCTTGCAAAGACTCCTACGCAAAGCATTCCAAAAGCATTCTACAAGTTGACTTACTCCGTTACCTCCTAAAGAAACGACCATGCTACTCACATTTGTCCTTTCTGAAATCAGATCCTGCAATTTAGGATTAACGACGGCCAGTACAATACAGGAGAAACCTCACTAGCGTCGTATAGTTTATCATACTTTGCATGGGGTCTTAACTAAAAAGGATAATGAATAAATGCAATAACTTTAGTAGCTGTGTGTCTGGTTACGAAGTCTCGTAACCGGTTGGCCCTGAGTAGTATTATCACGCAATCTGACTGCATAAAATAAAAATAAAGAATGACAAGAAGTTTCCATTAACACAATTGATTAATTAAGTTCCCTGCAACTATAAAAGCTACGAAACAAGTGTAACTGTTCTTTGTGCGGTAGTGTGACTCAACATACATGTATCTGGCTCGGTTCTTCCTCAATACGACAAGATATTTTAAACACCATTTACAATGAACTAATTGAAATACTATAATTGCACATAGAAAGCAGAATTACAAGTCTAATACACGAACATGAGGCAGATGCCTTGTTGACTGTACCTGTGGCCAAGAGACATTGTCATTAAAGAAATCTGTAATACATTTTTTTACCTCATTATACACTCCTGGAAATGGAAAAAAGAACACATTGACACCGGTGTGTCAGACCCACCATACTTGCTCCGGACACTGCGAGAGGGCTGTACAAGCAATGATCACACGCACGGCACAGCGGACACACCAGGAACCGCGGTGTTGGCCGTCGAATGGCGCTAGCTGCGCAGCATTTGTGCACCGCCGCCGTCAGTGTCAGCCAGTTTTCCGTGGCATACGGAGCTCCATCGCAGTCTTTAACACTGGTAGCATGCCGCGACAGCGTGGACGTGAACCGTATGTGCAGTTGACGGACTTTGAGCGAGGGCGTATAGTGGGCATGCGGTAGGCCGGGTGGACGTACCGCCGAATTGCTCAACACGTGGGGCGTGAGGTCTCCACAGTACATCGATGTTGTCGCCAGTGGTCGGCGGAAGGTGCACGTGCCTGTCGACCTGGGACCGGACCGCAGCGACGCACGGATGCACGCCAAGACCGTAGGATCCTACGCAGTGCCGTAGGGGACCGCACCGCCACTTCCCAGCAAATTAGGGACACTGTTGCTCCTGGGGTATCGGCGAGGACCATTCGCAACCGTCTCCATGAAGCTGGGCTACGGTACCGCACACCGTTAGGCCGTCTTCCGCCCACGCCCCAACATCGTGCAGCCCGCCTCCAGTGATGTCGCGACAGGCGTGAATGGAGGGACGAATGGAGACGTGTCGTCTTCAGCGATGAGAGTCGCTTCTGCCTTGGTGCCAATGATGGTCGTATGCGTGTTTGGCGCCGTGCAGGTGAGCGCCACAATCAGGACTGCATACGACCGAGGCACACAGGGCCAACACCCGGCATCATGGTGTGGGGAGCGATCTCCTACACTGGCCGTACACCACTGGTGATCGTCGAGGGGACACTGAATAGTGCACGGTACATCCAAACCGTCATCGAACCCATCGTTCTACCATTCTTAGACCGGCAAGGGAACTTGCTGTTCCAACAGGACAATGCACGTCCGCATGTATCCCGTGCCACCCAACGTGCTCTAGAAGGTGTAAGTCAACTACCCTGGCCAGCAAGATCTCCGGATCTGTCCCCCATTGAGCATGTTTGGGACTGGATGAAGCGTCGTCTCACGCGGTCTGCACGTCCAGCACGAACGCTGGTCCAACTGAGGCGCCAGGTGGAAATGGCATGGCAAGCCGTTCCACAGGACTACATCCAGCATCTCTACGATCGTCTCCATGGGAGAATAGCAGCCTGCATTGCTGCGAAAGGTGGATATACACTGTACCAGTGCCGACATTGTGCATGCTCTGTTGCCTGTGTCTATGTGCCTGTGGTTCTGTCAGTGTGATCGTGTGATGTATCTGACCCCAGGAATGTGTCAATAAAGTTTCCCCTTCCTGGGACAATGAATTCACGGTGTTCTTATTTCAATTTCCAGGAGTGTATATTAACGAAAAATACACTGTGATAATTGCAACATCTTCCCTCTATACATTACACCAAGCGAACAGCATCTACTCTCTCGCCCTACAGAACAACTGCTCTCGACATCCTCTGAACTACCACTGCCCCCGATATCCTCTGAATTCCTACTGCCCTCGACATTCGCTCAACAACAACTGCACCAGTGGAGGCGGCGGAGTAATAATCTTTGGCGCAATCTCTGGCGCTGTGACTCAGTGTAGCCACCTTTCATATGCATCTCCTCCACGGGCTAGAATTTGGTGGTACTTTTGCCAGCATTGGTGGTGAAAATACCACCAAATTCGTCCAAAAAACACAGACAAAAATAAAAGATGTTAATAAGTAAATATTACATAGCTAAATAAAGTTTGGCTTTGCACTGACCCTTCAATAACCTAATACATAAAAATACAGTAAGGAGTACAAATGCTTGCATACATGTGATTATGATAATAGTTTACGCAAGTATCATTTCTCAGAGTAGTTAAACAGTTCAATCAATTGGCACGAGCAATGAGGAATAGGTGCAGATAAGAGTCCCATAACGTTTCATAAACAGTATATACACAATAAATCAGTTTACACAAATATTCACACCGAGCGAGGTGGCGCAGTGGTTAGCACACTGGACTCGCATTCGGGAGGACGGCAGTTCAATCCCACGTCCGGCCATCCTGATTTAGGTCTTCCGTGATTTCCCTAAATCGCTCCAGGCAAATGACGGGATGGATCCTTTGAAAGGGCACGCCCAACTTCCTTCCCTAATCCAATGAGACCGATGACCTTGTTGTTTGGTCTCTTTCTCCAAACAACCCAACCCAACAAATATTCACATAAAATCTTTTCAATAGTTCAATAAACATGTAGCACTCCTCAGAGTAGTTGACAGTTCCAACAGTGGCAGCCAGCAATGGTCTACAGGTGCAAACAGCAACAAGTGACATCATTTCAGTAGCAACAGTTCCAACAGTGGCACCCAGTAATGGCGAGCAGGTGCAGACACAAACAAGTGACATCTCATCACTGGTTGAGCAGTTCCAACAGTGGCACCCAGCAATCTTGAACAGGTGCAGAAAGCAACAAGTGACATTATTTCAGCAGCAGCGGTTCCAACAGTGGCACCCAGCAATGTTGAGCAAGTGTAGGTAACAGCTCATAATATTCACCAGCAATAATTAAACACTTCATCACAGTTCATCAGCAGAAATTAAACATTTCCAAGTGGCACCCATCAATGATAATAGGTGTAAGCACGAACAACAGTTTGAATGCACACACAATTGCTTTTACAAAATTATTATCAATGCTCTCACACTAAACACACAAATTATGATAAACACACAAATGATACCAGATAATTGTCATATTAACTATTACAAATACACAAATATCAGTAAACCTATAATATTTATGGGTGTCAGTGCAAGCCACAACAAATAAGTAAAATAATATTTAGGAGGTTGGTCGGTACCAATTATTTGGGATTAGGAAAGGAAAACACACAAAACACACTCACTCATCTTTCATCCACGTATTAAGTACTATTGTGTAATTGAATAGTGTTTACTGTGTAAATGCAATTCTGTCAAAATCTTATGTTCAACATGTGTATCAAATAGTTGTGGCAGCTGTGTAGGATAGTCAATAATAGTTAGTCAACGTCATAGTCATCATGTCAAGACCAATGTTTGCCAAGCCAAATCAAAATGTACGGTTGCTGAACAACTTTCAGTGTGCCGAGATATGCAAATACTCCCACTCTCCAAAAAAAAGTATATACTGCTTATTGATTTAACAAAGTGTGTGTAGACAATCTTCCTTCCACTGGAGTGTTCTAGTCTGCCATCTTCATCCTTCTTGTTCCATATAAACCAATTTAAAAAAAAAAGTGCTCCTCACTTACTTTACCTCTTATCCACCAAAACTCCAATAACCATCAACATCACATAATATCAATACTTCAATAATACCTCTTTAATACGTCGATACATATAAACCTTATCACCAATATCATTTCACTTCCATAACAACTCTTTCCTCTAGTCAGTCTCCTCGAACAAGTACAGATAAAATCCTAGTGCAAACTTCAATTCATCATCCCATACAATCCTCCGAAGACACAATGTCCACACACAACCTCTGTGTAATCCACCTGAGCCAAATCTTCTACTTCTTATGAATTATAAAATACATTTGGTTACCTTATCCATCATAAAATAAAATAAAAGAAATGCATACATGACCTCTAACAGCCTTCAGTTTGAATAACTTTCAGTAAGTAGGTGCGAGTACGCAGTATGAATGATCACATAAGACTTTGAATGAATAAATCGTAATATTTCACAGTGTGTACACCACTTCAAGAATCATGGCAAAACAGAAGCAAACATGTGGAGTATTTCTTTGTGTCAAGTGTCACTTGCTATTTCAATTGCTCGCGCAGAATGCGGTGCAATGACTGTCTATGATCTAAAGCTCGTATTGGTATTTCATGTCGTCAGCTTCCTTTCCATTATAATGAATTAATACACCCTCCATAAAACCTCCAGTTCATGTGACTTCAATGAAGTTTCTTATATTCATGTAGTTGGTAGAATTATAGCAGTTCATTTTCTTATCTTAAAATATAAAGCACTGAGCGTAAGCAAAACACGCAATAGCGAGTAAATAAACCAGTAGAGAACAGAATGTCAACAAGTGGATGCAGCACAATCCCTGCAACGAGGCTCTGCCAAGCGAACAATCTATAATTAATGCCATAGTGTAACCTAAACTCCACGTTCGTACACAGTATAAAGCATCTCTATATACCAAATTAAAGAGTAGTTATGAGAACAAAACAGAAATCTGTAAATATGCAATCCATACGCAAAACAGCAGGTATGTATCTTACGTAATAAATAGGTCATTAGCATCATATCAGCATAAGCAAGTAAATGTTCATCTGTAATCTCAATAAGAAAACATGAAGGCGCAAGCAGATAAATCACGAAGTATAACTTACATACATAGCCATATCAGCACAACCAATCAGGTGACAATTATAATTTAAATAAATAGGCACAGCAGGCACATAATAAAAAATATGACATCATTGAAAAAGCATAGCAGCCAAGCGATGCATAATATACACAAGTAACAACCCTGTTCATTAATAAAACATTGTCAAAATCAGTTACGTAAAGTATAAATCACGTAATAACGAGCAGCAAATTACGTATAAAGAACATACCTAAGTAGAAATATGGTACCTGAAAATAAATTCAATTAATAGTTACCTTTCTAGTTTATTACTTTCTTCTTCGAAATTACATTCTTCCTGAAATTTTCTCGATAGCAAGTCCTCTTAACGTCAGACAAGCACAGAATTTACCTGAAGTTCTTAAATATTGTATACAACTCTATCCTGGAAAAAACTGAACGTTTGCGGTCAACGACTGCCTTGTGCGGTGCGCAGACTTGACTGTTGCTCTGAGTTTGTGCCGCCGCCAGAACACGGCGCGACACACCTGCATTCTCTGCGCATCCAAGCGCAGCTGTTAATCTCTCGAAAGCATGTCATTCCACAGAAATTTTAACGTTCGATGTATGATGTATTCCCTTAGAGCGCCGTGGTCTAAGGGTAGCGTCTTTGATTCATAATCAAACCGTCTTCTGTCCCGGGTTCGATCCCCGCCACTGCCTACATTTTGATACATAATCAGCATTGGCGGCCGAAGACTTCCGGCATAAGAAGTCAGCCTTGTCAAAGAGGGCGGAGGAGTGGATAGAGGTTCAGGGCACTCTCTTGTCCTAGGGGTGGGAAATTGCCCCTAAAAGCGGACGAATCAGCAATGATCAACGACATGAGGATGCAGAAGGCAATGGAAACCACTGCATTAAAGACACGTAACGTGTATCCACAGGACATGTGGCCTGTAATTGAGGAAGTGTCATGATTATCTTTCCATTGGCAAAAGATTCCGGAATAGTCCCCCATTCGGATCTCCTGGAGGGGACTGCCAAGGGGGAGGTTACCATGAGAAAAAGATTGAATAATCAACGAAAGGATAACGTTCTACGAGTCGGGGCGTGGAATGTCAGAAGCTTGAACGTGGTAGGGAAACTAGAAAATCTGAAAAGGGAAATGCAGAGGCTCAATCTAGATATGGTAGGGGTCAGTGAAGTGAAGTGGAAGGAAGACAAGGATTTCTGGTCAGATGAGTATCGGGTAATATCAACAGCAGCAGAAAATGGTATAACAGGTGTAGGATTCGTTATGAATAGGAACGTAGGGCAGAGGGTGTGTTACCGTGAACAGTTCAGTGACCGGGTTGTTCTAATCAGAATCGACAGCAGACCAACACCGACAACGATAGTCCAGGTATACATGCCGACGTCGCAAACTGAGGATGAACAGATAGAGAAAGTGTATGAGGATATTGAAAGGGTAATGGAGTATGTAAAGGGGGACGAAAATCTAATCGTCATGGGCGACTGGAATGCAGCTGTAGGGGAAGGAGTAGAAGAAAAGGTTACAGGAGAATATGGGCTTGGGACAAGGAATGAAAGGGGAGAAAGACTAATTGAGTTCTGTAACAAGTTTCAGCTAGTAATAGCGAATACCCTGTTCAAGAATTACAAGAGGAGGAGGTATACTTGGAAAAGGCCGGGAGGTACGGCAAGATTTCAATTAGATTACATCATGGTCAGACAGAGATTCCGAAATCAGATACTGGATTGTAAGGCGTACCCAGGAGCAGATATAGACTCAGATCACAATACAGTAGTGATGAAGAGTAGGCTGAAGTTCAAGACATTTGTCAGGAAGATTCAATACGCAAAGAAGTGGGATACTGAAGTACTAAGGAATGACGAGATACGTTTGAAGTTCTCTAACGCTATAGATACAGCAATAAGGAATAGCGCAGTAGGCAGTATAGTTGAAGAGGAATGGACATATCTAAAATGGGCCACCACAGAAGTTGGGAAGGAAAACATAGGTACAAAGAAGGTAGCTGCGAAGAAACCATGGGTAACAGAAGAAATAATTCATTTGATTGATGAAAGGAGGAAGTACAAACATGTTCCGGGAAAATCAGGAATACAGAAATACAAGTCGCTGAGGAATCAAATAAATAGGCAGTGCAGGGAAGCTAAGACGAAATGGCTGCAGGAAAAATGTGAAGACATCGAAAAAGATATGATTGTCGGAAGGATAGACTCAACATACAGGAAAGTCAAAACAACCTTTGGTGACATTAAAAAAAGCAACGGTGGTAACATTAAAAGTGCAACGGGAATTCCACTGTTAAATGCAGAGGAGAGAGCAGATAGGTGGAAAGAATACATTGAAAGCCACTTTGAGGGGGAAGATTTGTCTGATGTGATAGAAGAAGAAACAGGAGTCGATTTAGAAGAAATAGGGGATCCAGTATTACAATCGGAATTTAAAAGAGCTTTGGAGGACTTACGGTCAAATAAGGCAGAAGGGATAGATAACATTCCATCAGAATTTATAAAATCATTGGGGGAAGTGGCAACAAAACGACAATTCACGTATGTGTAGAATGTATGAGTCTGGCGACGTACCATCTGACTTTCGGAAAAGCTTCATCCACACAATTCCGAAGACGGCAAGAGCTGACAAATGCGAGAATTATCGCACAATCAGCTTAACAGCTCATGCATCGAAGCTGGTTACAAGATTAATATACAGAAGAATGGAAAAGAAAATTAAGAATGCGCTAGGTGACGATCAGTTTGGCTTTAGGAAAAGTAAAGGGACGTGAGAGGCAATTCTGACGTTACGGCTAACAATGGAAGCAATTCTAAAGAAAAATCAAGACAGATTCATAGGATTTGTCGACCTGGAAACAGCTTTCGACAATATAAAATGGTGCAAGCTGTTGGAGATTCTGAAAAATGTGGGGGTAAGCTATAGGGAGAGACGGGTCATATACAATATGTACAACAACCAAGAGGGAATAATAAGAGTGGACGATCAAGAACGAAGTGCTCGTAGTAAGAAGGGTGTAAGACAAGGCTGTAGCCTTTCGCCCCTACTCTTCAATCTGTACATCGAGGAAGCAATGATGGAAATAAAAGAAAGGTTCAGGAGTGGAATTAAAATACAAGGTGAAAGGATATCAATGATACGATTCGCTGATGACATCGCTATCCTGAGTGAAAGTGAAGAAGAATTAAATGATCTGCTGAACGGAATGAACAGTCTAATGAGTACACAGTATGGTTTGAGAGTAAATCGGAGAAAGACGAACGTAATGAGAAGTAGTTGAAATGAGAACAGCGAGAAAACATCAGGATTGATGGTCACGAAGTCAAAGAAGTTAAGGAACTCTGCTACCTAGGCAGTAAAATAACCAATGACGGACGGAGCAAGGAGGACATCAAAAGCAGACTCGCTAAGGCAAAAAAGGCATTTCTGGCCAAGAGAAGTCTACTAATATCAAATACAGGCCTTAATTTGAGGAAGACATTTCTGAGGATGTACGTCTGGAGTACAGCATTTTATGGAAGTGAAACATGGACTGTGGGAAAACCGGAACAGAAGAGAATCGAAGCATTTGAGATGTGGTGCTATAGACGAATGTTGAAAATTAGGTGGACTGATAATGTAAGGAATGAGGAGGTTCTACGCAGAATCGGAGAGGAAAGGAATATGTGGAAAACACTGATAAGGAGAAGGGACAGAATGATAGGACATCTGCTAAGACATGAGGGAATGACTTCCATGATACTAGAGGGAGCTGTAGAGGGCAAAAACTGTAGAGGAAGACAGAGATTGGAATACGTCAAGCAAATAATTGAGGACGTAGGTTGCAAGTGCTACTCTGAGATGAAGAGGTTAGCACAGGAAAGGAATTCGTGGCGGGCCGCATCAAACCAGTCAGCAGACTGATGACCAAAAAAAAAAAAAAAAAAAAAACCTCAACAGTGTTATCATGAATAATTTTGCGCTCTATATGTACCGTTATAAAGCAGAAAAAATTTGCGACACAAGCCTTTTCCGTTGTGAGACAAACGATGAGACCTAATTAACACCTTTTGACCAACTGACAATGTTTTTCAACGACCAGGACGTTTAGCTGATTTCTATCTTCTAGCAGCCGCAGATGCAATATTTTGTAGAGCCAGGTTGACAACTTCAGAATGCCGCAGTTTCCGTGTAGGCGGAAAAGGAACTATTTCAGAAATGCGATTTGTCGGTGCTTTATTTCTTAATATCATTTTAGGCAGTAAAGAAGTTGAATCATTAGGGAGTTCATTCAGAATGTTTTGAAAAATATGAAGATACTGATCCCACGTTCTGTGATTATGATGACAATAAAGACGACACAATTTATTGATTTCCTTCATCCGTCTCTCTGAAGCGTTAGATTGAGGGTGAAAAAGTGTAATGAAAATTGGTTTAATCTTTCGACGCCATAGAGTACGAAGTCAAATTTTAGAGCGAAACTGTGATCCATTATCTGATATAACTTTATCAACATGACCCACTTGATGAAAGCATTAGATACTGAACGAGCTGTTGCTTTGCGTAAAGCTGTAAAACACACATATTTTGATGTGAATTCCACTACTACCAAAATGTACGCAAAACCATTAGTAGAACGAACCACTGGACCGGACAAATCGACTGCAGCCATCTCCTTTAAATTCGCTGGAATGATAGGAAACAACGGTGCTCTGTGAGAAATAGTTGGCGGATTAGCATTTTGACGTAATTTGCATTTGACAAGAACAAATCGGATACGTTTTTCCATATTACTGAAGTTACAATTTTCTCGTAATTTATGAAAGCATTTTCTGGGAGCAAAGTGTGCTTAACTGAAATGTGTATACCAAATCAATTTATTAACCCACTCATCAGGAATACAAACTAACCAAACAGAGATGTCAACCGATTTTCGTTTTAGAAGAATATCATTGCAAACTAAATAATACTGTCTAATCGTTATGCTTTCCTTTCTCCTCCACTTCTCCTTAATGTCCTTCCAGATTGGATCTTTGTTTTGCTCCTTAGCGATTTCCTGGAGCGAAGACGAAATAAAATTTTCAGACGCAGCACCTTGAATACACATCAAAGAATAATTGTTTTCTTTGCAGTCCTCCTCAGCACTTTGTTTCAAACCCATAGGTCCACGTGATAAAGCATCAGCAATAATATTTGAAGAACCCTGGATGTAGACAATACTAAAATCAAATTCCTGTAGATACAGCGCCCATCGTGACAATCTTCCATGTGTTAATTTTGTTGACATACGAAATTCCAGAGCTCGATGATCGGTGTAGACCTTAGTATGTCTGCCATACAAAAAGATACGAAATTTTGTGAAAGCCCAAACAACAACCAAAGCTTCAAGTTCCGTAATCGAATAATTCTTTTCTGATTTAGAAAGAACACAACCTCCTAATGCAATAGTTTTCTGTACTACAACGCCGTTTTCTTCTATCTCTTGAAATAAGTGTGCACCTAGGCCTTCGTGTGATGAGTCCGTCGCCAAACAAAAATCTTTAGATAAATCCGGATGTGAAAGAAGTGGAGCAGCAACTAAAGCATCACGAAGTTGTTCAGATTCTAATTGAGCTTCCTCATCCCAAAACCAATTAGAATTCTTTCCAGAAAGTTCACATAAACGAGGTGTGGCCAAATTGTCCAATTTAACAAAGCATATAAGAAAATTACAGACACCAAGGAACCTACAAACATAACGTTTTGTAGTAGGAACTGCATAATAGCGAATAGCGTCTAGTTTCTCTGGATCAGGAAGAATACCTTCTGTAGAAATAGTATGACCAGGAAATTTCACCTGAAACGACCAAATTCAGATTTTTCCAAGTTCACTTTAATGCCAACTCTTGCAAAAATACGTAATAATGAATCCAAAATTTTGTTATGCTCACTCCAAGAACGTCTAGCAATAAGAATATCGTCAACATATGATATAATATTGTTACGAAGATAAACAGGTAAAATTTCGTTTAAACCACCAATGAATGCTGCTGAAGATACAGTAAGGCCAAACGGTAATTTCCGAAATCACTTTTGAGTAAAATAGTCACATCCGGTTATTCTTTACTGACTCCTTTTCTAGATAGATTGATAGTTGAAGATTTGGTTTGATAGATAGAAAGAATATTAAAAGAGTAGGCAGCAGTGCAGAAAACTGAAACGGAAATAGCACTACTACAGCTCGGGGCCCTGTGCACGCTACGGCACATATTCACTTAGTGTAGTGAATCCCCTGAGGACCCTAATAGCTACACATAAATTCCAGTTTGTGACTTAGTGGCCAATTTGGCGGAAATGCGTACATAAATTGATCTAACCATTTACATGGATGTATGTCATTATCAGAATTGCGAAAGATCTTAAATTTCCGAACTGTTAAAAGATGTTTATAGTCAAAGTTTTCGCCTCCGGGCGACAAAGACCTACCGCGTCTGTCTCAGTCCGAATGTCAATTATTGTCAAATTCGCGCGCCTGGCGCTCTCTTGTTGCATTTCGTAAATGAAATAAATTATTTTCTTCAAAACCCGCTGCTATCGATGATTCTAAATTCCTTTTACTGTCTTTTCCTACTATTTCGCTTTCAATTTGTTTAACTTGCTTTCGTAATGCCTCAAATTCCCGTTTAACGCGTTCATTAAATTTTCCCTGATTTTCAACATGTTTATTTATATTCTAGTACTCTTCTGTTTCTGCAAATGGCAATGTAGCTGTATCATCTGAATCTCTGTCCCTACTTAAACTAAGACTTGTCAATTTATCTGAAATATCCTCAACTCTTTCCGATAAGTCACCGATTTGTTCTTTCTGTTGATTTACGTCTTCCGTAAGTGTCGCGACTCGGGTTTCAGTATTAACACATTTAGTGGTTAACTGTTCATATCGTTGTGTTAGGTTATTTATTCTGTCATTTGGTACGGATTCCTCGATTCTTTCAAATATTTCTTCCTTTTCGTGTGCACGTTGTAAATTTAACTCTGAAAATTTTTGTACTATCACACGATCTCTTTCTTCCTGTTCTCTGTACTGTTCCTTTTGTCTAATTTCTATTGAAATTAATCTATAATTGTGAGCATTCAAAATCGGTTGTACTTCTTCTCTAATTTCTTTCTTTAATTCATCTTTCATGTTTTTAAAACATGTCCCTATTCGTGATACGGAGCTGAAGGCCTACTCGTGCTTTACGCCTCGCCTGGGATCTTCAACAGCGACATTGGACTGTTGATGAGTGGAAACATTTGGCCTGGTTGGACGAGTCTCGTTTCAAGTTGTATGGAGCGGATGGATGTGTATGGGTATGGAGACAACTTCTTTAGCCCGTGGACCCTGCATCTCAGCCGGGGAACCTTCAGGCTCATGGAGGCTCTGTAATGGCGTGCGGCGTGTGCAGTTGCACTGATATGGGACACCTCATACGTCTAGAATGGTGACACAAACCTTAATACTTCTAAATATGACTCTGACAGGTGATACGTAAATAAGCATTCTGTCTGATCACCTGCATCCATTCGTGTCCATTGTGCATTCCGACGGACTTCGGCAAATCTAGCAGGACAAATGGCTCTGAGCACTATGGGACTCAACTGCTGTGGTCATAAGTCCCCTAGAACTTAGAACTACTTAAACCTAACTAACCTAAGGACATCACACACAACCATGCCCGAGGCAGGATTCGAACCTGCGACCGTAGCGGTCGTGCGGTTCCAGACTGAAGCGCCTTTAACCTCGCGGCCACTCCGGCCGGCTCTAGCAGGACAATGCGACACCCCACATGTCAAGAATTGCTACACAGTGGCCCCAGGAACACTCTTCTGAGTTTAAACACTTCCGCTGGCCACCAAACTCCTCAGACTTGAACCTTACTGAGCGTATCTGGGATGCCTTGCAACGTGCTTTTCAGAAGAGATCTCCACCCGTCGAACTCTTAAGAATTTATGGACAGCCTTGCAGGATTCATGGTGTGAATTCCCTGCAGCACTACTTCAGATTTTAGTCGCGTCGATGCCACGCCGTGTTGCGGCACTTCTACGTGCGCGCAGGGGCCCTACACAATATTAGGCAGGTATACCAGTTTCTTTGGCACTTCGGTGTATTTCCAAGAGTATACAATGCTCATTATTTAAAGTTATGCAGTTTTTTCAATGTCCATGTCAATTAAGCGCAGACAGTCGACGTAAATAGTTTCAGCGTCACGCGTGTCATTATCTTCTTCCCAATGACTTAAATACGTTACTTATTTTATACTCTCCTACGAGGGAAATTTATGGTGAAATACGGTAGTGATACTGTACAAGACACTGCTTTGCATACTCTCCTCTTAGACTTACAAAGTCGACTAGATACAGTCTATGTACATTCCGTATGAAACTTGATAGAGTTACAGCTTATGGAACAGAAGATGGTGCTGGACAGCATTCAGTTAGTCAAACGACATGATTATAAAAACAGCTGCCAAGTGCAAGTAGGACTCGCGCACTGAGTGTTCCGTGCAAACGTAATTATTTGCCGTTTTTACAAAATCAACTGGTAGTCAGGGGCTCGCAGTGGTAACAAATAAACGAATTGCAATAATACTTAAAAAGTGTACTTTTTATGCAAACATACATTTTTTTAAATGGAACAATGCCTAATGGCACCAAAAAAACTAAAAGCAGGGCGAATTAGAAGATCAGTGGTGCTTATGCAGGATTATAGTGCGAGATATCGTATTTTAAAAAGTTTCCACACCGACATTTGTTTGTGCCATTGAACCTGCGTGGTTGCTAGGTACAGTGTTGGTGTGCTTACTTGCAGTACGGTTGTGTGTTCCTCGAGTGCCCTGTGACCAGCTAGTGAGTCGGTGTGTGACAGTTCAGGCAGTAGGTGACCAATGGGCGATAGGATTTACCAGTGTTGAAAAAGTCGAGATGCTCATAGTGTATGGAGAGTGTAGGAAGAATGTAGTTCGTTCTTGTGAGGTGGATGCGGCTAGATATCTCAATAGACGTCAACCATCTCTACCTCAGGGAGGCGTCCTCGCCCCAGCTCTGTATAATATATATACAAATAACCAACCAGTGCCAAACATCACGCGCCAATTTATGTATGCCGATGACACTGCAGTTGCAGCCCAAGGTAACAATTTTATGGATGTAGAGGAGAAATTAACCAGTACCTTGGAAGCTCTCTCCCATATTATGAGGCAAACCACCTAAGGCCGAACCCTTCCAAGACGCAGGTCTGTGCATTCCATTTAAAGAACAGGGAGGCAAATCGTGAATTAAATGTAATATGGAGAGGTGAACGTCTCGAGCATTGTAAAACGCCCAAATATCGTCGTGTCACGTTGGATCGCACACTGGCCTATAAGTATCATTGTAATGCCACAAGGGAAAAAGTCTCAACTAGAAACAACATCATCAGGAAACTCACCAACGGATCCTGGGGTGCAAACCCAAAAGTGCTGAGAACTCAGCCCTTGCGCTCAGTGTGTCAGCCGCGGAATACGCCGCTCCAGTAAGTATGGTCTGCATCAACACACGCGAGAAAAGTTGTCGCGGTTAATGAAATGGCACGGACTGTTACCGGATGCTTGAGGCCAACCCCAGTGCACAAGATGTACTTAATCGCTTAATCGTGGGGATCGCACCGCCCAACATACGACGTGACAACGCTGCCGAAGCCGAAAAAATCAAGCAAGAAAAGGACATGCGTCACCCTTTATATGGACACCAGCCTGCTGACCGACGGCTTTGTTCGAGGAAGAGTATCCTGTCACGTACCCGAGCCCTGGAAGGGTCGGCTGTAGAGAATCGTCTGAAAAGGTGGGAAATCGACCTGAGAAACCCCCATAAAGATGTAAAAGAAGAACCAGCGCCTGGTGGAGGCCTAACATATACAGTCTGGCGAACCCTAAGTCGTATGAAGGTAGAAGTGCCAAAGTGCAAGACAAACCTGCAGAAATGGGGTTTCCTAAAAGAGAATGAGAACACTCTCTGTCTGTGTGGTTCTGTCCAGGATCCTGATCTGTCCATATTTAGACCAGCCCTGCACAATGAATGACAAGGTTATACTGGCTGCTGATTTTTGGAAGTCTGAAGTCTAGTTCCGGACACGGAAAGTAAGTAAGTCTGCAGTTATTTATGAGCCTCTTCAATCAGTTACGTGAAAGTGGTAATGTAACACCTGGACAATGTAACAGAAGTGAACAAGCGACGGCAGAAGAGGAGGAAATTAATGTTCTTGATGCCGTTGCAGTTGGTTCGCACAGTCACTGGAGGAAGTGGCATGAGTCAGCCAAGTATCCTACACATTCTCCAGCGACATTCCATCCCTATCACATCTGTCTCTATCAAGGGCTGCAGGGAATCGATTACGAGAATCGTGTTAATTTCTGTATATGGGCTTTAAGGCAGGATGATCCAGATGTACCATGTATCTTGTTCAGTGATGAAGCTACATTTACCAATCATGATGTGACGTCTCCTAGCATCATGACGTTCACAATCGTTGTAATATATGAAAAAAACATTTATCTGTATTATTACTATTGTTATTATTATTATTATTTCATTTCTGTATGAACGGTTATCGATTATGTAGACTCTATAAAAAAAAGAAATAATCTTTTTTTCATTTTTATGTTTGTGCAATAATTACGTATCTATATTTTGCAAATAATGTCTATAGTCGGCGAGTGTAGAAATCAAAGCGGACAATGATAATTAAAAAAGATAACAAAGATGCATATTAAACATTACTCTGTCTCCAGAATGAGATTTTCACTCTGCAGCGGAGTTTGCGCTGATACGAAACTTCCTGGCAGATTAAAACTGTGTGTCGGACCGAGACTCGAACTCAGGACCTTTGCCTTCCGCGGGCAAGTGTTCTACCAACTAGAAAGGTTTGCAGGAGAGCTTCTATAAAGTTTGGAAGGTAGGAGGCGAGGTACTGGCAGAAGTAAAGCTGTGGGGACGGGGCGTGAGTCGTGCTTGGGTAGCTCAGTTGGTAGAGCACTTGCCCGCGAAAGGCAAAGGTCCCGAGTTCGAGTCTCGGTCGGGCACACAGTTTTAATCTGCCAGGAAGTTTCATTACTATGTCTGTCTTCTTGTAGCCGTTAAAGTTGTAAGAGGCTGTAACGCTCAATTGAATGCTTAGTTAGCTTTCTTTTGTTCCTTGTTCGAGAAAGACGCCATTGCAGGCTGACGAATGAAAAAGGTGTATACTTTATATTTATGTTGATTTTTGAATATAGAAATTGTTAAAAATACTTCTAATAATCTATTGCTAGCTTGCCCAGTATTTCATTCCACATTTTTAGCCGTTTTCGGCATATTTAGAATTTTTCATGACGCAGAGCTGTGCAGCCATCGCGGGAGCGGCTGCCACGGCAAATTCAAATTAAATTCAATGAAACCAGTTTTCCCGCAATTAAGCGGGCAGGTAACGGTACATTAAAATGATTTCTTTCAGCTTCCCGGAGGCCTCAGAGGTGAATTTTGGATTTTATTACATCATTTTCAGGTGGACATGTGTTATTACAATATCAGTGACGCAAATAATTTACGGTAATGAGAGTAATAAAATTTTACCTGTGCGATATCAAAGACTGCTGTGATGAAACCTGTTCTGGCTTATAATACAAAAATCAAATTTCATTTTTAGTTTCATGCTCTCGTGTTAGTCGTGGCAATCAATTGTGTTCATATATTAAAAAATCGGCTGCACCTTTTACGTTTAGCGAACATAGCATACTGTAACTTCTGTACGTATAATAAGAGTAATTTTCAGTGCATTTCAGACATGAAAGTAGCGAAGGGCATGTTTAATTTCATAATTGGTTACGGTAATAGTACCGTGTTCCATTTCTTACAATCCAGACCAGGGTTATATAAAAATAGTTTGAAAATTAAAGATCATGCGTGCACAGCAGGAAATACTTTAGTGTTGTGTGAATCCCCACGTAATAGATCAAGGTGTACAAAGTTAAAACATTTTCAACTGCAGAAAATAATAGCGAGAATCGCATTTTATCTCTTGTGCTTGCAAAAATAAGCAACATACAGTTAATTAAAACATTATGCCATATAAACTGCATATAAAGTCAAAAGCGCGGTGGAGATTACGCGACAAGGACCAGATAAACCGCCGAAACATGCACTGTTGGTCTGTTGACAATCCCGTTGGCTTCATCTGGGGGAACGCCAGCGTCCCTGAAGTGTAAACGTGTGGTGTGAAACAGTGAACCATCAGCTGATAGGTCCATTTTTCATAGACAGAACAATGAACGCGAACAGGTATCGCAGCCTCCTAACATATTATCTTACACCAATGCTACAAGACGCCCCTATGCACAGTAGGAAGAACCTCTGGCTCTGAGCACTATGGGACTTAACTTCTGTGGTCATCAGTCCCCTAGAACTTAGAACTACTTAAACCTAACTAACCTAAGGACATCACTCACATCCATCCCCGAGGCAGGATTCGAACCTGCGACCGTAGCAGTCGCACGGTTCCGGACTGAGCGCCTTAACCGCGGGACCACCGCGGCCGGCAGGAAGAACCTGTCGTGCCATCATGGCGGCTGTCCAGCCCACAGTGCACTAAGTACTACAGCATGTCTTCACGAATTATGTCAAAATCGTCGGATTTGACGCAGAGAACCTGTACCTTGGCGGCGCGTTTCCCTGATATGACGCCTGAAAATTTTCTCTGTGGGAAAACCTGATAGACGCTGTCTACAAGGGCGTAACAACTACACCCGATGATAAGCAACGACGTATTACCTCAGCCTGCTCGGACATCTCCGCCGAAATCCTAGTACGGGTCCTGCTGTCGTTCCATACCGGAATAGAAAAATGTGTTGCCGCTGTTAGTGGTCATTTTGAACACAACCCCCGATGCTCAGTTGACTCGTGACTAGTCAGAATTTACGTAACTAGTGTATGAACTTGTGTTGTTCCACAGGCAGATATCGGTTCCAGTAATTCCAAGACAGTATCAAAATCTCTATAGCAGGCACACACAAAGAACCATGCTGGCGATTACAGTAATAAAACATTTTTTTTTTATCCGCTTACTAAAACATGATTACAAATTACATTTTATATTTGCATGCAGTATGTTCGTCTATCATGCTTTTGACGGATGATGAATGCAATGTCTGTTCTAATGATGTATTTAGAACTTAACAATTTTCAGATTTTATTTTACTTTACTAGTGCTCTGAAATCTTTGGTCTCGACAAATTTCATGAATCTGCGTCAACTAGAAGTACCCTATAAGTGTTGATGAGTGAGTTTGTATCAAAATGTGTGACATAA
The DNA here is from genome assembly GCF_023864345.2 of Schistocerca serialis cubense. Classification (NCBI taxonomy): domain Eukaryota; kingdom Metazoa; phylum Arthropoda; class Insecta; order Orthoptera; family Acrididae; genus Schistocerca; species Schistocerca serialis. Next base: position 291,998,356 of record NC_064641.1, read on the forward strand.
ATGACGGAATGTTCTCATGGCATTGATCTGGAAACTGAAATATTATACTGCGCCAAGGAATCATAGACTGTAGTTATGTGACATAAATGAGAACTAGATATGCCAAGCTGTTCCAGAGAAGATAGGGGTTTTTCACAGACCGATAGACTAATGGATAAAAAATGACAAAGAAATTTTCTTTCCGTGTGATATAATAACAAATTAACCGTTTTCGTATGTTTTCCTTTACTGATAAAATGAAATTGTGCGTTTTTGCAAATTTTAATATTCTACGTCCAAGCACCCTATTAGGGTTGATGAGTGAGTTTCTGAATACCAAAATATATTTATATAATATATAAATGGACATATTACGTAAAAGCTTAAAAATTTTACTCTTCCAAGGATTCTATGTGACATAAATTTGAACTTCACACGTTTACCCTTAACAGTCGTACAGACAGACGGATAACAAAGAGAACCTAGAAGGGTTCCGTTTTCACAGATCGAGACAGGGTACCCCATAGTGAATTAAAAGAAGTTTAGATGATCTAGAGGAGTCATGTGAACCAACATTTAACACAGTTGACTGCGGATATGAATTCTGTACCTCCTTTTACTTACATTGCTTCGTAGACATACATAGCAAAAGTATTTCTCAAAAGACATTTCCTTCTCTAACATTTACACCTTAATTGCGGTACGAAATGCGTAAAAGAAAGAAAAGCGTAACGTTTTGAAACACCAAAGAGATACCAGAGTAGTACAGAACGAAAAGTCTAGTCTATTCTTACATTAAAAGGACAGTCAACGCAGAAGTAGCGGAGCAACAAACAAATTAAAAATGGGTGTGGTACGTGTTCCGCATTTTTGGACTTCTTTCTGCAGCTGACTGTAATAGTCTAATTACAGATGACAGATGAAGCTATCAAACCCTCTGTTGGTGGTCAGCACACACAGTCAATTAGATTTGAAGGGCTTTACACATGGCTCAGTACTCAAAGCAGTGTCCGCGCGACTGCACGAGCGAACAGATCGAACACGTAATACGAGCTGCACGCGGAAAGTATCGGCATGCAGCGTGAAATACGTTACAGAGAGGCGAACACCATAACCCTGATGAAGACCTCAAGCAAATAAAGCAGCAACATATAATTATTTCATGCAATATTTAATTTCATTTGGTTCCCTTCTCTAATTTCACCACAAGGAAACTGTGTATAACGTGTAATATTGCACAGATATGATATATTTTTTTAAATCACATGTCTTCTGACTGGTTTAATGCTGCCCGCCACGAATTCCTCTCCCGTGCCAGCGCCAATCAACGACAAGCACTTCAAACCTACGTCCTCAAATATTTGCTGAATGTATTCCAACCCCTGCCTTCCTCTAAAGAGTTTGCCCTCTACAGCTCCCTCTAGTACGGTGGGAGTCATTCCCTTATGTCTTAACAGACGTTTTCTCATCTTGTCCCTTCTCCTTGTCACTATTTTCCACATATTCCTTTCCTCTCCGATTCTGCTCGGAACCTGCTCATTTCTTACCGTATCAGTCCACCTAATTTTCAACATTTGTCTGTAGCACCACATCTCAAATGCCTCTATTCTCTTCTATTCCGGTTTTCCCACAGTCCACGTATCACTACTGTACCATGCTGTGCTCCGACCATACATTCTCAGAAATTTCGTCTTCAAATTAAAGCCTATGTTATTGGACGGGAATGCTCTTTCTGCCACTGCTAGTCTACTTTTAATGTCCTTCATGCTCCGTCCGTCACTGATTATATTGCTGCCTATTGTAACCGGTCTGTTAAAATGTTAGAAGTTTAGTCAGCCGGTGTCGCAATTTTGAAATGAGAGTTATTATGACTCTTGGGTAATAAGTATTTCGCGTGAAACGCCGTTACGACACAGGCAAATGTCAATTGTGGAGACTAAGCCACTGAATACTATAAGCAACGCTATTAAAGAAAACATCAAACTGACTACACAAAATAAGAGGGCACGTACATTTGCGAGTGAGTTGTTCAGGATAAGAATTAATACCGTAAAGGAAATGGGTCTTAAGTATAGTTATGTCGGTACCCAATCAGTTGTATGCGAACGTACTGTCGGGATAAAGCCACTTTGATCCTAAGTACTGTCATTCCCCGTGTCCTGGGTAAAAAAATTCATCTGAGAAAGCAAATAATTGGACTACGTAATTAAATGAAAGGAAAGATTGCAGGTTCTGAATATCTCGGCACATATATTGAATCTGACACTCGTGGCCACGAAGGGAAAGAGATTAACACGTTCACGTACCTCTATTGTTGAGCAGTGCCGTCGTGGAGATCATCGCCTCCATCTGAATTCTGCATAAAAAATTAAAATAACAATAATCTTCCAGAGTTACAGGAGCTTGGATCCATGGTATCGTTAATGAGAAAGTCGTTCTGTTTCATATGCAGTTTTCATTATTTACCACAATATCACTAGAAATGACACAGCACGTCTTTTCATCAGGACATGAGAACATCGAAAGGTAACTAATACTTTCGTCCGACAGCGTCAATTACTTAAATACTACAAATTATGCTTTGGTATGAGAGGATATAAAATGTAGACTGGCAATTGCAAGGAAAGGGTTTCTGAGGAAGAGAAATTTGTTAACATCGAGTATAGATTTAAGTGTCAGGAAGTCGTTTCTGAAAGTATTTGTATGGAGTGTAGCCATGTATGGAAGTGAAACATGGACGATAGATAGTTTGGACAGTAAGTGAATAGAAGCTTTCGAAATCTGGTGCTACAGAAGAATGCTGAAGATTAGATGGGTAGATTACATAACTAATGAGGAGGTACTGAATAGAATTGGGGAGAAGAGGATTTTGTGGCACAACTTGACAAGAAGAAGGGATCGGTTGGTAGGACATGTTCTGAGGAATCAAGGGATCACCAATGTAGTATTGTAGGGCAGTTTGGAGGTTAAAAATCGTAGAGGGAGACCAAGAGATGAATACACTAAGCAGATTCAGAGGGATGTAGGTTGCAGTAGTTACTTAGAGATGAAGAAGCTTGCACAGGATAGAGTAGCATGGAGAGCTGCATCAAACCAGTCTCAGGACTGAAGACCACAACAACAACAACAACAACATGAGAGTCGAATACTTATCTATACATTTATCAATAAGAAAAAATTATTAAGTTCCTTTATACTAGGTCGTAGAATTGCTTCTTGTACTTAGTGACAATCAATCCTAATGTTAAGTTTCTCGCTGTTCTCAATTCTGCTACTTCTCATTAATTTCGTCTTTCATCGATTTTCTGAATCCATATTCTGTACTCATTAGACTGTTCATTCCATTCAGCAGCTCGTGTAATTCTTCTTCGCTTTCACTTAGGATACCTAAATTATCAGCGAATCTTGTCATTTATATCCTTTCACCTCGAATTTTAACTCCACACCGGAAGCTCTCTTTCATTTCCATCTTTGCTGTTTTCGATTTACAGATTGAATAGTGGGGGGCGAAGGACTGCTTCCCTGTCTGACACCGTTTCCAATCCGAGCACTTCATTCTTGGTCGTCCACTCTTATTATTCCCTCTTAGGTCTTGTACATATTCTATATCACTAGTCTCTCAGTATTCATTACAGCTATTCTTCTAGAATTTCGAATATCTTGTGGCATTTTACATTGTGTAACGCATTTTATAAGTCGACAAATCCTATGAACGTGTCTTGATTTTTCTTTAATTTTGCTTCAGTTATCAACTGCAACGTTAGGATTGCCTCTGTGGTGGCTTTACCTGTCCCAAAGCAAAACTAATTGTCATCTAACATATCCTCAATTTTCTATTCCATGCTTCTGTATAATTCTCTTGTCAGCAATTTGGACGCATGAAATGTTAAGCTATTTGAGCGACAATTCCCGCTCTTGTCAGCTCTTGCAATCTTCGGTATTGTGTGGATGATATTTTTCCGAAAGTCAGATGGTATGTCACCAGACTCATACATTCTGCTTATCAACGTAAATAGCCGTTTTGATGCCACTTTCCGCAACGATTTCAAAACTCCTGATGGAATGTTATGTATTCATTCTGACTTATTTGATCTTAAGTCCCCCAAGGCTCTCTTAACTTCTTATTCTAATACTAGATCCCCTATCCTTTCTAAATCGACTCCCGTTTTATCTTGTATCACGTCAGATAAATCTTCCGGCTGTTAGAAGCGTTCAGCGTACTCTTTCCACCTATCTGCTCTCTCCTCGGCATTTAACAGTGGAAACCCCTTTGCACTCTTAATGCAACCACCCTTGCTTTTAATTTCACCGAAGGTTTTTTTGACTTTCCTATACGCTGAATCAGTCCTTCCGACAACCATTCATTTTCCGATTTCTCCATTTTTTTGCTGCCATTTCGTCTCAGCTTCCCTGCACTTTCTATTTATTTCATTCCTCAGTGACTTGTATTTCTGTATTCCTGAATTTCCTTGAAAATTTTAGTACGTCCTTCTTCCATCGATCAACTGAAAACTTCTGTTTTTCCTCTTCCTCTGTAGTTCCTACTGACGTATACCTTATTGCTGTATCCACAACCTTAGAGAATTTCAAGCTATTCTTAGTACAAGGGCATACCACTTCTTTGCCTATTGATTCTTCCTGAGTAATCCCTTAAATTTCAGCCTACTCTTCATCTGTACTACATGCTCCTGAGTGGGCTTTACAATCCAGTATCTGATTTGGGAATCTCTGTCTTAGTGCCATGTATTCTAAGTCAAATTTTCCCCATCACCCGCCCTTTTCCAAGTATACCTAATCCACTTGTGATTCTTGAACAGAGTATTAGCCATTATTAGCTTGAATTTATTACAGAACTGAATTTGTCTTTCTCCTTCCTTTTTCATTCTTTGTCCCAAGCCCATATTCTCCTGCAACCTCTTCTTCATCGTCGTCTTCTTCTTCTTCTCCTTCATCTCGAACTGCATTCCAGTCTTCCAAGACTATTACGTTTTCACCTCACTTTATGTATTGTATTACCCTTTCAGTACCTTGATGTACTTTCTGTCTCTTAATCTTCAGCTTGCTATGTCGGTAAGTATACCTGACTATCGCCGTCGGTGTTGGTTTGCTGCCGATTCTGTTCATTGTAACTCTCTCCTTGCCGTACCTTCCTATTCATAACGAATTCTACTTCCATTGTACCATTTAATGATGCTGTTGATATTACCCTACACTCATCTGACCAGGAATCCTTTGTCTTCTTTCCATGTCACTTCACTGATCCCTACAATACCTAGCCAAAGAAATGGCTCTGAGCACTATGGGACTTAACATGTGAGGTCATCAGTCCCCTAGAACTTAGAACTACTTAAACCTAACTAACCTAAGGACATCACACACATCCATACCCGAGGCAGGATTCGAACTTGCGACCGTAGCAGCTGCGCGGTTCCGGACTGAGCGCCTAGAACCGCTCAGCCACCGCGACCGGCATACCTAGACAGAGGCTTTGAATTTCCCTTTTCAGATTTTTTATCTTCCCTACCACGTTCTAGTTTCTGACATTCCACTCCCCGACTGACTCGTAGAACGTTACCCTTTCGTTTGTTATTGAAACATTTCCTCATAATCTCCTACCATTTGGCAGTTAACTCCTGGAGATCTGAAAAGGGGACTATCCCGGAATTTTTTTCCAATGGAGAGATCATCCCGACCCTTTAGACACTCCACTCATTTTCATATCGTCAGACATCATCAGACACACCCTGTGAATGCGTTGGCGTCACTAGAATAAATTTTTGGGGTTAGAAGTGGACCCTTATTATATGACAGACCACATCGGTGTTTAGATGTACTAAATTTCTTTTATTCATATATTGTTGTTAAAGAAGCACACGAGTTTACATAGATTGTGACATGACAATTTCAGGACAGTTTTCAAAAAAATGGCTCAAATGGCTCTGAGCACTATGGGACTTAACGTCTAAGGTCATCAGTCCCCTAGAACTTAGAACTACTTAAACCTAAGGACATCACACACATCCATGCCCGAGGCAGGATAACGAACCTGCGACCGCAGCAGTCGCACGGTTCCAGACTGTAGCGCCTTTAACCGCTTGGCCAAGTTTTCAAGATAACGCATTACTTCCTGTTTAGCAGAAATAACACTGAACACAACAATATCAAATTTAAATAGAAGTTTCTCTAACGGATTTTTCTTACCTCTAGACAGTGAAATTAGCTAATATTACTACAAACCATCCGATTCTGGTTCTAATTTCGGTACTACACGCATCAAAAAGAGTTCTGCATCTCCTCGGTTCCGAGAGTTCCGGAACCTGTACAGAAAATTGGAATAGAGATCAACATAAACATTACTTCCACCCTTTTTATTGCTCATGAAAACCACACATTGCATGTTGTACCACCAAACAGTGAGACTTTCAGAGGTGGTGGTGCAGATTGCTGTACACACCGGTACTTCTAATACCCAGTAGCACGTCCTCTTGCATTGATGCATGCCTTAATTCGTCGTGGCATACTATCCACAAATTCATCAAGGCACTGTTGGTCCAGATTGTGCCATTCCTCAACGGCGATTCGGCGTAGATCCTCAGAGTCGTTGGTGGGTCACGTCGTCCATAAACAGCCCTTTTCAATCTATTCCAGGCACGTTCGTTAGGGTTCATGTCTGGAGAAGATGCTTGCCACTCTATTCGAGTGATGCCGCTATTCTGAAGGAAGCTAGTTCACAAAATGTGCACGATGGGGGCGCGAATTGTCGTCCATGAAGACGAATGCCTCGCCAGTATCCTGCCAATATGGTTGCACTATCGGGAAGAGGATGGCATTTACGTATCGTACAGCCATTACGGCGCCTTCCATGACCACCAGTGGGATACGTCGACTTCACATAATGCCACCCCAAAACAGCAGAGAACCTTCACGTTACTGCACTCGCTGGACAGTGTGTCTAAAGCGTTCAGCCTAACCAGGTTGCCTCCAAACACGTCTCCGACGATTGCCTGGTTGAAGGCATATGCGACACTTATCGGTGAAGAGAACATGGTGCCAAACCTGAGCGGTCCATTCGCCATGTTGTTGGACCCATCTGCACCGCACTGCATGGTGTCATGGTTGAAAAGATGGACCTCGCCATGGACTTCGGGAGTGAAGTTGTGCGTCATGCAGCCTATTGCGCACAGTTTGAGTCGTAACACGAAAAGCATTATTCAACGTGGTGACGTTGCTCTCAGGATTCCTCCGAGTCATAATCCATAGGTAGCGGTCATCAACTGAAGCAGTAGGCCTTGAGCGGCCTCAGTGAGGCATGCATCGACAGTTCTTGTTTCTTTGTATCTCCTCCATGTCCGAACAACATCGCTTTGGTTCACTTCCAGATGCCTGGACGCTTCCCTTGTTGAGAGTGGTTCCTGGCACAAAGTAACAACAAAGACGCGATCGAATCGCGGTGTTGCACTGCTAGGCGTGGTTGAACTACAGACAACACAAGCCGTGTACCTCCTTCCCGGTGGAATGACTGGAACTGATCGGTTGTCGGACCCCGTACATCTAATAGGCACTACTCATGCATGCTTGTTTACATCTTTGAGCGAGTTCAGTGACTTCTCTGAACAGTCAAAGGAACTGTGTCTGTCATAAAACGTCTGTCTTCAGGAGTTCTGGGAATCAGGATGATGCTAAACTTTTTTTGATGACAATCAAGTCTGTGGAGGATGGTTAGTTTTTGTGAGAAGATGAGCAATAGATTACTCAAGGTTGCACGAGTTCACAGTGGACGCAAGCTGGTGACCCAACAATTTTACACTTCTGCCAGCGACATTTACCTTTAGCTGCGACGTGCTGTCGGTTGCATGGCTGATCTCGCCCTCTGAAAATCCTATAAAAAGATTATCAAAGTCTTTACTGATTTTAGCAGCTGAAACTGAACTATGTTTCTCGTTAGATGAAAAACCATCCACTCATTCCTAGTCTGAAAAATATGGCGATATGTACTTCCATGGATGGAACCAGCCTGTATGCTTCAGTGCCCTCTCAGTTCTCTGTTTCCTATGCTATCGGAGCTCAACGACTCTTCAGCTGATTTCTAGCTGAATGTCAGACAAAGTGAAAGCAGTGTTAACACAAAAATTCATCTTTTGGCGTCGTACAGAGCGTGATGCGCCCTATTCTACACTTGATGCTGGTTCAGAGGAGAGTCCTCAAAGTTTTCGGTATTGTATCTTTCGTAGCAAACTATCCCCCACCTGTGTTTTTTGTGCTTCATATCACGGCTTTTTCTGACCAATGGGGGCATTCCTTTCATCTTGTGGAAACTGCCCCTGACAATTTCAATTGGCCTACCTTTAAACTGTGTCCAACCATCGCCATTTTTCTCCATCTGCGTTTATCTCATCCAATCAGACATTTTGTTCCCGCTCCTGACGCCTAAAAGTTACATGCATACAGGACGAGTGTACCATGGGCCTTTCACGTAATCAACTGCGTCAGTGGTCTGTCTGTAGCGATCTGGAAATTCCCCGACATAGTTTTCTAAAGAATTTCTCCGTCGCAAGCAGCACTGGGCCGCTACCTGCTCCCCTCAATATATCGCCCAGCGCTTTCGTTGTCCCTGTCGCCGCAGGTCACCAACCCCTGTTAGAAGCCTTCCGTTGCACATGAGCCATGGTGGCACAACTCGTATCTACCCCTAAACTAAAACGTTTCTTCCAGCAGCTTTTTTTACCTTTTGCTTAATGACATGCAGGATTTGGGTTCTGTGTATTAATACTGTCGAATCGAGTGTTATCCCTTTGCATTACATACTGTACATATTGATAGACAAATCTGCTCACTATCGGCATAGTATGTCAAGATGACATATCCTTCTACTTGCTATGCCGTATAAAATCTCATGTAAGGTGTGAAATTAACATTCATTCATGCTGCCACCTTACACCCTTTTTCAATTACGGGTCAGATGTCTTGTGGATATATTATGTGCCTTTAATGCAAGGGCTTCCATTGCGTTCAGCATCCTCATGCCACTGATCATTGCTACTTTATGTACCTTCAATTCACGAGAGCTAAATAATAAACTTCCACACTTGAACCGTGAATTCGCTAACTTATTTGAAATACTCGTTTTACTGAAGTCCAACTGTTCTCAGACTAAAGACTGATTCGAGCACCAAAGTGCTTTACTGGATATGGTCCTTCTGTATGTGAAAGTCTCTAGTCTTCCACAGCCCTTTTCATAGACTTACACAGCCATTCACTGTGGAGTTCAAACCAGTGTACAACATGCGATGTGAATATTTTAAAAATCTTTTTTCGAAGATAAAGGGACATGTAAAGTGCATAGAGAATTGTAGGACTGAATGAGGTTTGAATTTTTAACCTCTGTAATTTTTAATATAATGTATTTCGATCTTCATCCTCCACTGAGATTCGTCCCTTCATGTCTTTTTCCAACCCTATGTTATAATTGGATTTTACTTATTATGTCTCTTACTATGGAACGGATACTCTATAGACTTTTCAGTCTAGATACTAGACTCCAGTTTCAGGCTTGATTTGAACAAATGGTTTTGTTTGGTTTTGCAATGGCCCGAAGTATACATTCACATAATTCTGTGATGTAAAAAAAGTAAGAAATGGTGCACACAATATTGTGTTAGAGATTAACAGAGATCTGAAATTCCTGAGTTTAAGTTCACTTACTGAAATCAGTCAGAGGCATAGAATTTGAAATTTATTTACTTATTTTACTTTGCGTAACGCATTTTATAAGTCGACAGATCCTATGAACGTGTCTTTATTTTTCTTTACTTTTGCTTCAGTTATCAATTGCAACGTTAGGGTTACCTCTGTGGTGGCCTTACCTTTCCCAAGGCAAAACTAATTGTCAACTAACATATACTCAATTTCCTTTTCCATGCTTCTGTATAATTATCTCGTCAGCAATTTATTTTTTTAATAGTCTTATCATGAAACTACCAACCATGTAGTATTGCCCAGATTCAGAAACTTTTATGAGCTCTTCAGTTTTAGCCGGTGCCTTGAGGGAGGGGTGAATGGAGGATCAAACTTCTGATTGGTGTGAGGTGGCCGCCAAGACTTCTTCTCCTGTGTAGCCCTCAACCAAACCATGTAAGTTACTTCTTGGATGTGTTGCAGTATCTGTCTACTCCTACAGTTTTGATACTTTACAGTTCCCTCATCTACCATGTAAGTTGTTCTTGTCGATGTTTGTCACGTCCTTTTCTCGCTGAGTCTTCGATGAACACCCTCATTTCGTAGCAGATAACACACCTGAAACCCTTCAACTTTCATTTTATCCGGTTTTCTACAGTCCATGGTCACTGTCGTAAAATTCTGTGTTCCAAACATACTTTCAAGGAATTTTCTCCTCAGATTAGGCAAAAAGACTTCCTTATGTGAGTAATAGACTCGTTGGCTCCTAATCTACCTTCGTGTGTTCTTGTTTCGTCCGTCATGTTTAATTTTGCTTCCAGGATAGCCGAGTTCCTTAACTTCGCCTAACTCGTGGTCTCATATTTTGATGTTAATATTATTGCTTATCTCGTCTTTTTTTGTTTTGCTCTCAGTCCATATTTCATGCTCATGAAACTGTTCAGATTAACAGACCATTCAGTTCTCTCCTTACTTTGACTGAGGACAACAATTTCACCAGCGATTCTTATCATTTACATCCTTTCACTCTGTATTTTAATCGTAATCTTATTTTTTTTGTTTCTTCCGTTGCTTCTTCAGTTAATAGATTGAATGGCAGTTAGAAAGATTACGTTCCTCTCCCATACCATATCTAATCCGAGCATTTCGTTCTCGGCTCTTCCATTCTTGTATTTTCCATCTTTGTTGTTATACATACTGTATAATACTCTCTTACCAGGCAGCTTAGAACTGTTTTCCTAAAAATCTCGAACATCTTGAAGAACTTGATCTCGTCGAACATTTTCTGCAGTTCGAGAAATCCTATGAATGTGCCTTCATTTTTCTTACGTCTAGCTTCCATAAACAAGCACAACATCAGACCTGTACTCTGGTGACTTTATCTTTCCTAAAACCAAAATGATCGTCATCTAACAATATCTAGACCACTCTCCTGTTTACTATCGTTACCAGCAACTTGGATACATGACCTCTCCTGCTGATTGTGTCATAGTTCCCTCACTGACCTACCCTTGCTAACCTAAGGATTGTGTGGATGAAAGTTTTACCCACAGTGTGATGGTATGTGTCCGTTATTCGCCACACTCCTCATTAGTTGCGACCTGCCGACTTTAAATGGCCCGTTGTACTGCCCCACCAGTTAGCTGCGAAGAGGGTGTTACCTGTTGCTCACAGAGTTTACTGCGCCGCTCCGGCGTTGGGAGGAGTGCGTTTTGGGCCGGAGTAGGCCGAGTAGGCAACATAGGCACAACAGAGGAACTGGGACGCGCAACGTGTGTGCGCTTGAGGAAGGGCGTGCGGAGTGCATGTGAGTGTTTCCTGACTCGGACAGTTTATTCCGCCTGTCACTTATGGTCTCTTACGCTTGTTGTGTGGAGTGACTGTTATTAGCCGTCGTGCTCACAGTACTGCTATACTTGATTTTGACCTCTTATATAGCTTAGTTTGTGGTGTTCTTTTAAAACCCTTTCTGAAGAAAGTTTCTTCAATCGCCAAACAAAGTGTTGCTATTCTTACAGATTCGCAACCATTAATGAGGGGTATCTATTTCAAGATTGTTCCAGTTTCATGTATTACTTTTATGAGACCAGGTTTAAAATGTTTGCATTTCTAAATGGTCAAGTTTCTTCTTGCGAAATTTGTTTGCAAACATATTATGTTTGAATGTATGTGTGTATATCCCACAGGTCCTCTTAAGCCAGTGGACCTATTTCAGCAAAACTTGGTACATATATAACTTGCTTTGTGGGAACTGTCGCTCTAAGGTTAAGAAACACCTAACCAACTACCTAAAAAAGGGGTGAGGGTGTTGGTGAGAAAGTAGTGTAACACACGACACGTGAGTAGCCATAATTTTGTCATGCTGTAACTGAGAGTGAGAGCACTTAGAGAGAAACTTTACACATAATTTCAAATCTTTACGAAACTTTTTCTCGCTGTCAACCGCCACATTTTCGTTACTCATGCAGTAAGACTGCCACATGGAGCATGACGTTTTAATTCTTACCGTTTTATCACCAACTGTATTCGTGACACAATTTTCAGATAGTATTCACATATGCCACTGACCGTACAGAAAAAATATACTATTGTACGACAAATAGTTGAGAAGATATGATGTGATGGACACTAAGATACGTGAAAGACTGCCACATCATGCACGACGTTTAAATTTATCACTTTTTTACTATTACCGCTATTCGCAACACTTTTCGCAGATAGTATTCACATCTGCCGACGAATGTACCAACAAAAATATCTCGCTGTACGACACGTAGTTAAGGAAATACGATGCCAAATACTGAGATGCGTGAAAAACTTCTGCATTATGTTTGACGTTTTAATCTATTATTTCTTTACCACTAAATCCGTTCGCAAGACATTTCGTAGACAGTAGCCACAAATACCACTAGATGCACCTAAATAATTATATTATTGTACAGCAGATAGTTGAGGAGGTACGACGTCATGTGTGAAAATGAAACTGTAGTAGGAAATTCGCTAGATTCACAGGTCAAATCGTGTACAAATAAGTTAGAAATATGACAAATATATGTTAAATATACACTCCTGGAAATGGAAAAAAGAACACAATGACACCGGTGTGTCAGACCCACCATACTTGCTCCGGACACTGCGAGAGGGCTGTACAAGCAATGATCACACGCACGGCACAGCGGACACACCAGGAACCGCGGTGTTGGCCGTCGAATGGCGCTAGCTGCGCAGCATTTGTGCACCGCCGCCGTCAGTGTCAGCCAGTTTGCCGTGGCATACGGAGCTCCATCGCAGTCTTTAACACTGGTAGCATGCCGCGACAGCGTGGACGTGAACCGTATGTGCAGTTGACGGACTTTGAGCGAGGGCGTATAGTGGGCATGCGGGAGGCCGGGTGGACGTACCGCCGAATTGCTCAACACGTGGGGCGTGAGGTCTCCACAGTACATCGATGTTGTCGCCAGTGGTCGACGGAAGGTGCACGTGCCCGTCGACCAGGGACCGGACCGAAGCGACGCACGGATGCACGCCAAGACCGTAGGATCCTACGCAGTGCCGTAGGGGACCGCACCGCCACTTCCCAGCAAATTAGGAACGCTGTTGCTCCTGGTGTATCGGCGAGTACCATTCGCAACCGTCTCCATGAAGCTGGGCTACGGTCCCGCACACCGTTAGGCCGTCTTCCGCTCACGTCCCAACATCGTGCAGCCCGCCTCCAGTGGTGTCGCGACAGGCGTGAATGGAGGGACGAATGGAGACGTGTCGTCTCCAGCGATGAGAGTCGCTTCTGCCTTGGTGCCAAAGATGGTCGTATGCGTGTTTGGCGCCGTGCAGGTGAGCGCCACAATCAGGACTGCATACGACCGAGGCACACAGGGCCAACACCCGGCATCATGGTGTGGGGAGCGATCTCCTACACTGGCCGTACACCACTGGTGATCGTCGAGGGGACACTGAATAGTGCACGGTACATCCAAACCGTCATCGAACCCATCGTTCTACCATTCCTAGACCGGCAAGGGAACTTGCTGTTCCAACAGGACAATGCACGTCCGCATGTATCCCGTGCCACCCAACGTGCTCTAGAAGGTGTAAGTCAACTACCCTGGCCAGCAAGATCTCCGCATCTGTCCCCCATTGAGCATGTTTGGGACTGGATGAAGCGTCGTCTCACGCGGTCTGCACGTCCAGCACGAACGCTGGTCCAACTGAGGCGCCAGGTGGAAATGGCATGGCAAGCCGTTCCACAGGACTACATCCAGCATCTCTACGATCGTCTCCATGGGAGAATAGCAGCCTGCATTGCTGCGAAAGGTGGATATACACTGTACTAGTGCCGACATTGTGCATGCTCTGTTGCCTGTGTCTATGTGCCTGTGGTTCTGTCAGTGTGATCATGTGATGCATCTGACCCCAGGAATGTGTCAATAAAGTTTCCCCTTCCTGGGACAATGAATTCACGGTGTTCTTATTTCAATTTCCAGGAGTGTATTTGACACGTGCGTACACGGGCAAAGCCAGTGTTAAAGCACTCATCCAGAGGCCATGGAATGGTTTCACCCAAATTTGGTAGATACGTTGGTTGCAATCTGGAAGAAAATACTAGCCTCCTGTTGGAATGAGCTTTATGATGTGGAGAGAGAAAAGAGGAGGAGGACGTAGTCAGACAACGTTGGGGAAGGAAGAGATGGGAATAAATATGTGGGAAGAGGAGATGGACAGAGAGAGGGGGAGGGGAAAAATGATGGTGAGATGGGGAAATGGACAGAAAAATGAAAGAGGAGGAGACGGACAAAGAAACGGGGAGGAAGAGATTGGAAGCAAGGTGGAGGAGGAGATGAAGGGAGAGTGGATAATGATAGGGGCTGTTGGAAATGGACGGAGAGGGCGTAAAGGGAGAGGTGGACAGAGGATGGACAGAGAGGAGTGAAGGGGGAGATGCGTAGAGAGGGGGGCAGCAGGAGAAGAACCATACAGGATTGGAATAAACTCCGGTTATTCACCTAATTGTAAATAAAGTTTAATTGTTCACCAAATGCACTTGGTCATAACCGAATATAGCTTCCCATTCCCTTTTCTAATCCCTAACTATATGGCCCGTGTTAACTGGTAACTCTTTTGCATGTACCTTCTGATTGTTGCATACTGCAACTGCCGAATGGCCAAAAAAGAAAAAAGGGAGAAAGATGTCGAGACAAGCGCGAACAGGTAACACGTAAAAAGAGTATGACTTTGAATTCATACACAGCGTAAAAAGTATGTATGTACATATTTTCCGCATCTCCTCCTAAAACCAATGTAGAATTCCAGTCAAACCTGGTACACATATCACTTACTATCTGAAAATTATTGCTTTTTGGTAAGAACCATCTACCTGTCAAAGGGGTTTGGCAGGGGCTGAAAAAGCAGTGCAGCCACTGACGTGCGGATACCGAAGATATAGTCTTGCAGAATGAGAGCACTTAGAGGCTCGCAACAATCTTTACATACAATTTCAAATCCTTACGAAATTTTTTCTCGCTGACGATCCCCACAAAACGATGACAGGAAAAATGTTTATCGTTTACTACGATTTTGCTGTTCAAGCACTGAAACTGCCACATGAAGCACGTAGTTTTAATTTTTTACTACTAACTGTAGCCCGCATCTCGTGGTCGTGCGGTAGCGTTCTCGCTTCCCACGCCCGGGTTCCCGGGTTCGATTCCCGGCGAGGTCAGGGATTTTCTCTGCCTCGTGATGGCTGGGTGTTGTTTGCTGTCCTTAGGTTAGTTAGGTTTAAGTAGTTCTAAGTTCTAGGGGACTGATGACCATAGATGTTAAGTCCCATAGTGCTCAGAGCCATTTGAACCATTACTAACTGTATTCGGGGCTCATTTTGTAGACATTATTCCCATATACCACTGAAAGTGTCAGAAAAGTTAAGTCATTGTACGAAACATAGTTCAGGAGCTGTGACGTCAATGAGATGCGTGAAAAACTGCTGCTTTATGCATTACGATTTTTAATTTATTACTTCCCTACTATTAACTCTGTTCACAAAACGTTTCCCTGCATTACCCACAAACATCACTCTATGTACCTGAAAAATTATATCGTTGTACAGCACGTAGTGCAGGATATACTTCATAAATATTGAACTGCGTAAAAATTAAACTGCAAGGTGAAATTCGCTAGAAGAAAAGGTGAGATTCGAGTATAAAACCGTGTGAAATACGTTAAATATATGTGAGATATATTTTACATGTTTGGTGGTTTGTTTTGGGGGAGGGGGTTGGTTTTGGGGGGGGGGGGGGGGGGGAACTATCATCGACGTCATCGGTCCCATAGGAGCGGCCGTGCCCTTGAAAGGAACCATCCCGCCATTTGCCTGAAGCGATTTAGAGAAATCACGGAAAAACTAAATCAGAATGGCCGGACGCGGGTTTGATCCGTCGTCCTCCCGGATGCGAGTCAAATGTACGAACCACTGGGCCACCTCACTCGATATATTTTGTATGCGCGTAGGCGGACAAAGTCACGGGTACATAGCTCATCCTAAACCCCTGGAACGATTTCAACCAAATTTGGCACACACATCAGTTACAGTCTAGAAAGAACTTCTGTGACGTTAAGTACCACGAGTCTCGTATTGGTGTGAACGTGATAGCGTGGAGAGAGAAGGGGGAGGAACGAGATGGAAAGAGAGAGGGGCAGCAGCATAGGTAACGCCGCATACTCAACAAATAAATAATAACGGAAAATCTGTGTACCATCATCGCATTTCCAATCGCAGCAGACGCCTTTGACAGCGTTGGATAATATACGATCCCTGAGACGCATGAGAATTCTACAGAAACCTGGTGGAATTAATTAAAGTGGTCGATAACGACAGAAATGTCAGTCGTGAGAATTGCGTAAGACACACTTCCAGCTCTTCCTCACAAAAATGTGACAAGTGTACCTAAGAAGAACTGATCGAAAGAAGTTGAGAGAGGCAATGTAAGTTTAAGGGAAACAGTCAGTGTTGCTATAATTTGTGGACGATATGATGCATCTGACAGAAAACAAGAAAGTGGACAGCATGTCATGTACTGAATACAGTCTACTTTAACGATACATAAAACTAACATGAACTTCAAATGAAATTGTAGAAGGGCGTGGCACGCGGTACATCATAGTTGTGAAAGGCAGATCGCTAGACACGACGATGTAAGATTAGAGGAGAGAACGCGGAAGGTGGGAACATTCCTTAACGTACGAGCTGGACTAGTATTAAATATTAATGGCACTACACAAGATAATGTCTTCTATTGGATTTGTTGAAAGTGGAACGAAACGGTTTATGAATCTGTGTGCCCAGAGGGCAGAATTAATGGCAAATGGAATACGTACCGTGGGAAAACTTGGAGTTGAGTGAAGTTGGAATGGGGTTTTGTCAGGAGACCTTTTACCCTAATACGTAATCAGAACAAATATGTGACATGAGAAGACAACACAAGATAAAAACATTAACCGAGCAAGGCACAAGCTAAAGCGATTTTAGCACAGCTCTGCATAATGAGAAAGCTTACTGTACGCAGATTCCGCAAAATCTGCTCTCTAATAAGTATGTCGACATACTAATCGTGTACCTTAAGCATTTTAAAGTTTAGCTCTTTCCCACCCTTTAATTTTTTGTACAGATATTTGTCGTCGCCCATACACTTAGGAGGAAAATAGCTACCAGCCTCAATTAGCACCCGCAAACCGAAAGTTTGTTCTCGATTAAAGTGTTACGTGAAATGTTACAGAGAGAAAAATCAGCCGCATCCCTGATTTTCAAACAAAGAGACACCGACTGATTTAAAAAAAAATTTTTTTTTTCCTTTGTCGCAGTGCCATAGAAGCGGTACTCCGGCTGATTGAAGGGATGAATGGCTGCGTCTGCCAATTAGTGGAAACAGGCGCAGCGTACAAGGGTCTCGCTACATCAAAGGGAGTAACACCTGCTGAAAGCGATAACAGACAACAGGGAGAGCGACGCGTTAACATCCTCAGGCGACGCAAAATGTGGTTATTGGCGAACGCCTCTAGTCTGTTTCTGGCTACAGTAGCAATATACACGTATGGAGAACGGTTAATAAAAGCTACGAAACAACTAAACATAAAATTATT
This sequence comes from Schistocerca serialis cubense, assembly GCF_023864345.2. Lineage (NCBI taxonomy): Eukaryota > Metazoa > Arthropoda > Insecta > Orthoptera > Acrididae > Schistocerca > Schistocerca serialis. The sequence continues at coordinate 292,016,140 of NC_064641.1, forward strand.
GAGGCAAAAAAATTCACCCAACAGTCACTCATATTGTTATTTGTTTAGAAACATGAACACAACTAGACATAAATCATGCAATAACATAGCTGAAAATAAATTTAGTTTTCCCACACGTATGCAATTCCTCCTCGTATCAACATTAAGATAGTGTAAATGACATCCATATTGAGACGTATTCCTGTTAATGACGTGATGTGTCTGCCTTTGTATTTATTGAATTACATTTCATTTTCTCTCTACCTCTCAATTAGTGTAACGTCATCATATTCCCATTCCCAGTAACATTTATTACGGACGTTGTGAAAGCACTCGTTCCCATAATGAATTCAAATTTTTTGTTCCAAGAATCACTCTCTATCCACACCTCCTCGCAGGGAATAACTTTCATATTTACATGTGGTGACAGAAATTTTCCCGCCATGATGTGAATTGTTGCCCATTTTGACAATTATTTACGTTTACATTCAACGTGCAACGTGGCATGGACGGCTTCGACATCAAGAAAAACAGCTGGAAGATGTGAGCTACTATGAAACATGAGTGGCGCCAGGGTTTGATTTCTGGGATGGGACGAGACTTCGCTAGGCAAGATGAGGCAGAAAAGTTTTCGTAACACGACGAAAGCTGTCCAACAGCAATTATGTCAGTGCAGCACTCTTCTGGAAAGGCGGCTTTGTAAAATATTTTCGTGCGGTAGCGTTCTCGCTTCCCACGCCCGGGTTCCCGGGTTCGATTCCCGGCGGGGTCAGGGATTTTCTCTGCCTCGTGATGGCTGGGTGTTGTGTGCTGTCCTTAGGTTAGTTAGGTTTAATTAGTTCTAAGTTCTAGGGGACTTATGACCACAGAAGTTGAGTCCCATAGTGCTCAGAGCCATTTGAACCATTTTTTGTAAAATATTTTATATGCACTGAAGCGCCAAAGAAGCTGGTACAGGCATAAGTACTCAAATACAGAGATATGTAAACAGGCAAAAGAAGGCGCTGCGGTCGGCAACGCCTATATAAGACAACAAGTGTCTGGCGTAGTTGTTAGATCGGGGCGTCCACGTAGTTCCCATTCATAAATTTGGCGAAGAATGTAGTGCTTCCAAGTAGTGTCATATGCTTTTCCGAGGTCAAAACCACACAAACCAAACGGTTTCTGCGTAAGATGGACTCCTGTATCGCCGTCTCCAGTAAAATTAAATTGTCAAGTGTGAAACGGTAGCGCCCGAACCCGCACTAGGAGAGGCTCAGGTGACCTCGGGATTCGAGCAGCCAGACGAGGCGGCGGTAGTCCATGTATTCAAGAATCTTACCCATACAACTGCTAAGGGCAGCACTCCAATAACTGTCAGGGGCGCTACGGTCCTTGCCTGGTTTCCAAAATGGAATTGATATTGCCTTCTTCAAAGTCGTGGGCTACTGTCCATCAAACCACCTTAATGGTGCGGGTTACAGGAATTCCATTATAAACATTGTCACGGAGCGGGGAAACTTAGCCGTTCAAAAGCTCTACTCGTGTTTCGGGTGACAACGGACAAACCCTGTACGGCCAACGTTTAAGTAATGTAGAGAGATCCGCTTCAGTTATATTAATACAACTCAAGCAGATCTCTCTAAATTAATTATCATGCCTCTCAGATGCAGATGTCCCATGTGCCAAATCTTCTGCAACCATGCTTAGATTTTCCGTATCTTTCCTAAATCCTTTTGTGTACTGGGGTGATCCCTAGAAAATAGATAGGATCAGCGTACTTCCTCAGTCATCCTCCATACGAGGCTCTAGAGCTGTTGCATATGACATATATTCGTCATATATTCCGCGAGGCTAAAACTAATGTTTCGTTACTTTCTGAAAATTTTCGTTACTCTCCCATATTCTTGCCGCGAGGCGGCAGTTTCATATTCCTTCAATATCTTGCACTCTGCGGAGTGCAAGCTAACATCCCCAAGATGTTCGGGCTCACATGCGGTTCCACTTTATCGAAATGTCTTGGCTCAAACTCGTCTAGGAGTTGAACCACACGTGTCGCATTACACGCCCTAAATTAGACACTTGTGACCCTTTGGTTAAATTGTCTGGCTGATGGCAGATTTGCGAAATACAAAGTTAATATAACATATAATAACAGTAATAATAATATCGGGAAGTAAATTAACGACCCATAAATGATGTAGGCCACAAAATTGCCGTTTGATTAGAATAATGTTATTCAGAAAGCAAACTAATAGCGAAGGTGGTCGTATTTAGCGTTACTGTTACACTAGAGCGCATATCCATGTGACACAGTTCGATCATTCACAATCTCATCGCGAGTTACAAGTCCATCTCGTTAACTACGCGTTATGTTAGAGTTCACACCAAGCGTGGCTGCTCAAAGCACAGATATAAGTCCCGTGATACCGCACAACGCGACATTTTCTAAGTCGTTTCACTTCCTAGCTGGCTTAAGACCGACTGTCCGCTTTCGCGTCTCAATCCGAGCTGTACCCTTTGGTGTCTCCAGCCGATCTTTACTCTTTGGTGTATAGACCAGAACTGTCCGCTTTCGCGTCTGCACCAGGACACTCTGCCCGTCCCCGGCCGCGTTTTCCGCGCGCCGAACATCTTCGTTCAACTGACTAGCGCAGTTCCCTTTCCTGAAGCCGTCCATCTGATTGGCTACAGCCCATTCTACATTACTTTACATTTTAACTTATTTAAGTAATCAAAGCTTGACCACTTTCGCCTTCTAAATAAAGTGACAATAACAACCATTACATAATAAACGTTAAATTCTTTACATAAAGCCAATACAATTCCCTTCTTAGCTTTGAATGCAACGGTTAGTAGCCTTGTACCAATATACTTTCTGATAAATAAATAAAGGACGAAAGTAGCTATTATGCAATAAATATTCTATTACCTAATGATTCAATAAGGTGTCATGCTGTCATCGTTCAATGTATTTTGTGTGGAGGAACTGATGATCTGATGCTTAACTGTAAATACTGATGATTTAAATTTACTATATCTTTTAAACAAAAAAAGTTACGAAGTTGATATTTACAACATTTGTCATTTTAATGATACGCTTCTGTATGAAATGTCGATCGTTAAGATCGGCCAGAGCGTTCAGATTTTAGCATTCCGGTCTTTGTTACAAAACTTGTTAATTTCACTTTAACAGTTAATCCTAAACTATTATAGATACGATCAATATTCGAGTTTTATTGGGATCACCATGAAAATTTATGGAGAATGGCAGATTAAAATAACTGTGGCTTGATTCCCTGTATTACTACAGAATTAAATAGTTTTCATAAATGTTTCCCTTTATGGCCGTCCGCCATACTTAACACTACTACGTCTCCTTGGCCCCAAAAGCCTTCTCTTGGGTTTGCCTGTGACGAAGGTTCTCGTCTGTCTCACTCGCACACTACAGCGCTTAGGCCTCAATAGACAATAGGCGCCTGTGAGTTTCCACATCTCGTGGTGAATCTGCGCCCTTTGTGGCATCCCGTCCTGGACGACAGGGCTCTTTTCACAATTCCTGAAGGCTGACTCTTTCGGCCATTTACTTAAACGAGAGCGAAATGCTCGTTAACTCACAGGAGCAACTCGTTAGTGACACGCAGTCGCGATGTTTTCTTCCCAGCTTGCAATTTCATCACGAGCAGAGTCATCAGTAATCGTAATCCAATTCCTTACCCCAAGGAAAGTCTTGCGTATGTAATAGGTAACTGACAATCTGGTAAGGTTGATATTTAATACTATTAGACTTCATTCGTCCAAATATATCTTCTTCCCTGTGCTAGTCACTTTTTGGTCTCCCCATCCATCATCCGTTATGTGTTCAAAATGGTTCAAATGGCTCTGAGCACTATGAGACTTAAGTTCTGTGGTCATCAGTCCCCTAGACCTAAGTAACCGAAGGACATCAAACACATCCATGCCCGAGGCAGGATTCGAACCTGCGACCGTAACGGTCACGCGGTTCTAGACTGAAGCGCCTAGAACCGCTTGGCCACAACGGCCGGCCGTTATGTGTTATTTTGCTTCCTAGGTAGCAGAATTCCTTGACTGGGAACTCCAAGGCCTTCCATTTTGACTGTAAGACCCTCTCCAGTTTCATTTTTCCTACTCTTCGTTACTTTCGCCGTTATTCGGTTAACTCTCAATCCCTATCTTGTACTCAGGAGACTGTTCATTCAATTCAGTATGGCCGGTAATTCTTCTTCGATTTCACTGAGGATAACAATATTTAAAGGGAATATTTACACTCAGATCCTTCCATCCTGAATTTTAATCTCAATTCTGTTCTTTTATTTTATATCCGCAATTACCTTTTCAATGTAGACTGAACAGTCCACGAAATATTGCAGTCCTGTGTCACACTCTTTTTAATCCAAAATCTTCGTTCTTGGTCTTCCATCCCAAATGGAATTCTTGGCTCTTGAACCAATGGTATATTACCAGCCCTCTAGTAAGGCCTACATTAATTATTGTGAGAATTTCGAATTTTTTTTTCACCATTTTACATTGTCGACCTCCTTTTCTGGGTTGACACTCCAATGAACGTATCCTGTCTTGCCTTAAGTGTTCTTCCGTTATCAGTCGTACCATCAACAGTGCCTCTCTGGCGTCCTTACTTTTCCAAAAGCCCGACTGATAGTCATCTAAAACATCCATATTTTCTTTTACTATCTTCTGTACATTATTCCTGTCAGCAGTTCTGATGCACCAGCTGTTATGCTGATTGTGCAGTAGTCGGAGCACTTTTCTGCCATTCCTACCTTCGGTTCGATGTTATATGTATGATATTTTACCGGAAATCTTTTTTTCTTAGTCTTCCTAATGTCTGTTATTCTCTGACTCAAATATTATATCTCCTACTTCTCCGATATTGACTTTCATTTCTTCTGCTACATCATCAGACAGTTCCCCACCCTCTACAGGATTATCAGTGTACATTTTGCACCATTCTCTTCTGCGTTTAACAGTGGATTCCCCCTGCTCTCTTGATGTTGATGCCCTCGCTTTTAATTTCACCGCAAGTTAAATGTAAGCGTAGGCGTCTGCTATCGTTGTCGCAGTCAATAAAATTCTTCAGAGAATGTGACCGCATTTCCAATGTTTATAATGATGCGACTGCTGCAAGTGGCCTTGTTCGAGGTGTTTAGCAAAAGAATTTTACGCAATGACAATGCTGTCAGATACCTTGAAGAATTTTATTGACTGTCACCGCCACCGTGAATCATTCCTGCAAATTGCTATTTCCTTTTCAGTTTCTTCGCATTTTCCGTGCAGCCATTTCGCCTTGGCTGCCCTGCACTTCCAGTTTATTTCGTTCCCCATTGACTTTCGTTGTTTTATTCATGACTTCTTCTGATCGATTTTGTACACTCCTGGAAATTGAAATAAGAACACCGTGAATTCATTGTCCCAGGAAGGGGAAACTTTATTGACACATTCCTGGGGTCAGATACATCACATGATCACACTGACAGAACCACAGGCACATAGACTCAGGCAACAGAGCATGCACAATGTTGGCACTAGTACAGTGTATATCCACCTTTCGCAGCAATGCAGGTTGCTATTCTCCCATGGCGACGATCGTAGAGATGCTGGATGTAGTCCTGTGGAACGGCTTGCCATGCCATTTCCACCTGGCGCCTCAGTTGGACCAGCGTTCGTGCTGGACGTGCAGACCGCGTGAGACGACGCTTCATCCAGTCCCAAACATGCTCAATGGGGGACAGATCCGGAGATCTTGCTGGCCAGGGTAGTTGACTTACACCTTCTAGAGCACGTTGGGTGGCACGGGATACATGCGGACGTGCATTGTCCTGTTGGAACAGCAAGTTCCCTTGCCGGTCTAGGAATGGTAGAACGATGGGTTCGATGACGGTTTGGATGTACCGTGCACTATTCAGTGTCCCCTCGACGATCACCAGTGGTGTACGGCCAGTGTAGGAGATCGCTCCCCACACCATGATGCCGGGTGTTGGCCCTGTGTGCCTCGGTCGTATGCAGTCCTGATCGTGGCGCTCACCTGCACGGCGCCAAACACGTATACGACCATCATTGGCACCAAGACAGAAGCGACTCTCATCGCTGAAGACGACACGTCTCCATTCGTCCCTCCATTCACGCCTGTCGCGACACCACTGGAGGCGGGCTGCACGATGTTGGGGCGTGAGCGGAAGACGGCCTAACGGTGTGCGGGACCGTAGCCCAGCTTCATGGAGACGGTTGCGAATGGTCCTCGCCGATACCCCAGGAGCAACAATGACCCTAATTTGCTGGGAAGTGGCGGTGCTGTCCCCTACGGCACTGCGTAGGATCCTACGGTCTTGGCGTGCATCCGTGCATCGCTGCGGTCCGGTCCCAGGTCGACGGGCACGTGCACCTTCCGCCGACCACTGGCGACAACATCGATGTACTGTGGAGACCTCACGCCCCACGTGTTGAGCAATTCGGCGGTACGTCCACCCGGCCTCCCGCATGCCCACTATACGCCCTCGCTCAAAGACCGTCAACTGCACATACGGTTCACGTCCACGCTGTCGCGGCATGCTACCAGTGTTAAAGACTGCGATGGAGCTCCGTATGCCACGGCAAACTGGCTGACACTGACGGCGGCGGTGCACAAATGCTGCGCAGCTAGCGCCATTCGACGGCCAACACTGCGGTTCCTGGTGTGTCCGCTGTGCCGTGCGTGTGATCATTGCTTGTACAGCCCTCTCGCAGTGTCCGGAGCAAGTATGGTGGGTCTGACACACCGGTGTCAATGTGTTCTTTTTTCCATTTCCAGGAGTGTACTTCCTTCTTCAACCAATCATTTGGAAAGTTGCTTCTGTTACCCAAGATTTTTTCGTCATAGCTATATTTGCCTGTGTTCTGCGACACATCCTGATTAACAACACACTATTCAAATTAGAGAACCATGTCGACTCAGATAACTAGTCATACTATTTCTGCTCCGGGCCACAGTTAATCATTAAAATGTTTACCATTTGAATTCGTGAGAGCAGCAATATTATAAGGAGGGCTAGATGTTCTGATAAAGGAAATGAATAAAAAAACAGCGCTTACTAATGGACATATCTGGTTTTCGTGCGAAGTCCATGATAGGGCGCAAGACCGTGTATCGGTAACGAAGATTTTAATAGCTACTGCTAATGTGCATAAAAATGTGGACGACGAATTGGAAGTGGAGTCCGTAAATCATGAAAAGATAATGAAGGCAGGTTCTATGACTGATCAAGCAATGCCTATACACTGTTACAAGTGCGGCCGATCAATTACATCACCTTATCAAGACTTCCAAGTTGCTTCATCTCAAACTGACACTGGAAGAGATAAATACGTCTTAGGACAAAGCAGTTACAATGGCTTATTTTAAATAGGAACATTTCTAAACTTAAGTGATATGTTATACTGAAATACCTTTGCATTAAAATTACTGCACCTCCTACGAAAGTATGCAACTACATTGGAAGCTAAGAAAGAAGAGAGTGAGTGAGGGAGACAAGATCCCTCGCATCAGTAGCTAGAATAATTTGTTTCAACAGGGATAAAGTGCTGTTTCAAGGGTCACAGATTATTTTCACATGTATTTTTTACTACTTACGGCGTTCCACCAGCCGAGTTGTCCAATTAATTTCGAAGAAAGGGGTATCACATAGAGACGCATAGAAGTAGGCATATAAATAAAATAAACACCAATGATTGCAAATTGTTAATTACTTCTTCCTTTCATTTCTGTAAGTTGGAGCTCGAAGATTTTAGTTAGATTACATCGTGGTCAGACAGAGATTCCGAAATCAGACACTGGATTGTTAGAAGTACCTAGGAGCAGATATAGACTCAGATCACAACATAAAAGTGCTGAAGAGTGGGCTGAAGTTTAAGACATTAGTCAGGAAGAATCAATATGCAAAGAAGTTGGATACGGAAGTACTAAGGAAAGACGAGATACGCTTGAAGTTCGTTAAGGCTATAGATATAGCAATAAGGAATAGCTCAGTTGGCTGTGCAGTTGAAGAGGAATGGACATCCCTAAAAAGGGTGATAACAGGAGTTCGGAAGGAAAACATAGGTACAAAGTAGGTAACTGCGAAGAAACAATGGGTAACGGAAGAAATACTTCAATTGGTCGATGAAAGGAGGAAGTACAAAAATGTTCCAGTAGACTCAAGAACACAGAAATACAAGTGGCTGAGGAATGAAGTAAATCATAAATGCAGGGAAACTAAGACGAAATGGCTGCATGAAAAATGTGAAGAAATCGAAAAAGTAATGATTATCGCTAGGATAGGCTCAGCATACAGGAAAGTCAAAACAGCCTTCGGTAACACTAAAAGCAAGGGTGATAACATTAAGAGTGCACAGGAATTCCATTGCTAAATGCAGACAAGAGAGCCGATAGGTGTAAAGAATACATTGGAAGACTCTATGATGGGGAAGATTTGTCTGATGTGATAGAAGAAGAAACAGGAGTCGATATAGAAGAGATAAGGGACCCGGTATTAGAATTTAAAAGAGCTTTGGATAGATAACATTCCAGCATAATTGTTAAGATCGTTGGGGGAAGTGGCAACAAAACGAAAATTCACGTTGGTGTGTAGAATGTATGAGTCTGGCGACATACCATCTAACTTTCAGAAAAACATCATCCACACAATTCCGAAGACGTCAAGAGCTGACAAGAGCGAGAATTATCGCACCAGCAGCTTAACAGCTCATGCACCCAAGTTGTTGACAAGAATATTATACAGAAGAATGGAAAAGAAAATTGAGGATGCGCTAGATGAATATCAGTTTGGCTTTAGGAAGGATAAAGGCACGAGAGAGGCAAATCTGACGTTGCGGTTAATAATGGAAGCAAGAGTAAACAAAAATCAAGAGACGTTCATAGGATTTGCCAACCTGGGAAAAGCGTTCGACAGTGTGAAATGGTGCAAGATGTTCGAAATTCTGGAAAATATATGGGTAAGCTGTAGGTAAAGGCTGGTTATATACGACATGTACAACAGCCAAGAGAGAATAATAAGAATGGACGACCAAGAACGAAGTGCTCGCATTAAAAAGAGTGTAAGACAAGGATTTAGCCTTTCATCCCTACTCTTCAATATGTACATCGAGGAATCAATGATGGAAAGAAAAGAAAGATTCAGTACTGGAATTAAAATTGAAGGTGAAAGGTTATCAATGATATAATTCGCTGATGACATTGCTATCCTCAGTGAAAGTGAAGAAGAATTACATGATCTGCTGAATGGAATGAACAGTCTAATGAGTATAGAGTATGGATTGAGAGTAACTCGAAGAAAGATGAAGGTAATGGGAAGTAGTTGAAATGAGAACAGCGAGAAAACATCAGGATTGATGGTCACGAGGTCAATGAAGTTAAGGAAGTCTGCTACCTAGGCAACAAAATAACGAGTGACGGACGCAGCAAGGAGGACATGAAAAGCATACTACCAACGGCAAAAAGAGCATTCTTGGCCAATAGATGTCTACTAATATCAAATATAGGCCTTAATTTCAAGCCGAAATTTCTGAGAGTGTATGTTCGGAGCAGAGCATGGTACAGTAGTGATACATGGGTTGTTGGAAACCGGAACAGAAGAGAATCGAAGGATTAGAGATGTAGTGCTACGGACGAGTGTTGAAAATTAGGTGGACTGATAAGGTAAGGATAGAGGAGATTACGTGCAGGATCGGACAGGAAAGGTATATGTGGAAAATAGTGACAAGGAGAAGGGAGAAGTGACAGGATGATAGGACATCTGTTAAGACATGAGGGAATGACTTGCATGATATTAGAGGCAGCTGTAGAAAGCAGCCGGCCGGAGTGGCCGTGCGGTTCTAGGCGCTAGAGTCTGGAACCGCGAGACCGCTACGGTCGCAGGTTCGAATCCTGCCTCGGGCATGGATGTGTGTGATGTCCGTAGGTTATTTAGGTTTAAGTAGTTCTAAGTTCTAGGGCACTGATGACCTCAGAAGTTGAGTCCCATAGTGCTCAGAGCCATTGGAACCATTTTTGTAGACAGCAAAAACTGTAGAGGGAGACAGTGATTGGAATACATCCAGCAAATAATAGAGGACATAGGTTGCCAGTGCTACTCTGAGATGAAGAGCTTAGCATAGGAGAGGAATTCGTGCCGGGCCGCATCAAACCAGTCAGAGAGACTGATGAACCAAAAAAGAAAAAAAAAATGTGGAGCTTATGCCCATATCCGTAAGGTGGATCTGCCTGATGAAGGTTAGGAGAGTGCGAAATGCAGGGGCACAACTTGAAGCGAATCGGAACATTGTTCCTCACTGAAAGGACGGGTCCTGTCAAGATACGGTGTCTACAATCAGATAAGATCTCCATAGAGGACTAGATGGGGAATCCGGCAGGCTGTAAGCTTCCACTGTTAAAAGCAGCGTAAAGAATGATTTATAAAATATAGATATCTGCAAGGGAATGCGAAAACACGTGGTACTCCAAGCGATGAAAATGTTGGAACCAAAGGAGGCCAGCAGTAACTGGGGCTTAAATTCTTAAAGGAATACAAGGTTTGATTCACCGAAATTGTTTTTGTAGCGGGGTTGAGGACTGGCGAGTGTCTAAGTGCAGTCACTATCATTGGCTAGAATATGAAACCACTCTCATTGTGGGATGGAATTTCTGCTTTCTGACGCACTTTAAAAGGGTACTATTTATTACTGATTAATTACAGTAAATTTTTTAGTAGAAGAAAGGTGCATCGTTATAAATATTTCATTGGTAGGAAGTTCGGTTATGCACAGCCATTGGCTAATGAGAATCCAATGTCAGCATGACCAGCAAGACTTTGAGAAGGAGCGCAGATAAAGACTTCATTTTGGATCTTCAGAGGGCGAAATGTTTTCATCTTAAAACTGGAGAGACGGAGGACTTTGCCCTAGAACATGGATGCTACGACTCAACTTGTAACTCTCAGCCAACACTGCCATCATCCCCTGCACCTGAGCTTTAGACTGGTGGTAACCGTGACCCGCGTTTGCTTATGTCGTGATGAGGGTACCGAAAAATTGTTTGTTTCTACTCAGACTTTTGCTTTTTTGAATTAATTCGTGCAGTCAGCTAGTTCAACATGTGCTTAGGCAAAGGAACTGGTCCTCATATGAGCCTTTTCTTGTATTTTCTTTAATTTTCTGATCAACAAAGGTACATTGTGACTTCATATGCAGACTACAGTGGGCCTGTATAATGGACGTGCTACAAGCCTGCTAGGACTAGCAGTCTAGTTACACATGGCAAATAGTATGCAACGATTAAAATTTTTGGTGTTCAGCGTCCTAGGCATTAGCAGCTCCTTATTTGATTCTCATTCTGTTGAACTTCAGTATTATTTTCACCTTAGCTGTCATTATTAAGTGTGATATTGCCAGTGTACAGCCCGAATTTAAGGTAGTGTCGTAATTACTAGAATTTTGGGTATCTCATACTTCTTTGCTAAAGTGGATACAAGGGTTGCTGTAGCAGTCGGTACCGTGGGCACGCCGTTGCTCCCTGTTTGTGTTTGTGCTGCGGTAAGTACGTTCAAAGTCGTCTGAATACCAGGACCAATCCCTGCAACATATTTTGGCTGTGATGTTTCCTCTTGGGGTCCATCTATGTGGGCACGGGGCTCAGCACATAGCATGTGTCTGTGATACTTGCTGCTTGCTGTATTTATATCTACGTTTAGTTGTGTTTCAGAAAGCAATATTGATTACTGTAAATTATATTTCCTTTCCCCTTGGAGCCTACTTAGACTTTTCGTTGTTGAAATCATGCTCGTCACTTGGGTGCTACAATTAAATACTTCTTATGTTTTACACCTGTCCCGCTTCAGGACTCTGTGTTTAATTTTAACTGTTTAGAACTCTTTCTGCGGGGCCCCAATTTATATAGAGGGTTCCCTCAATTTATGGTTGAAGGCCTCCACGCCTGATTAATCAATTGTATGTCCTTGCAGTTTACATGACTTAGGGAATTCCTTGCTTCTGAAAATTTAAATTACATCCTCGCCTTTTGAATTCCTACTGTTTAACATTAATCAGGCTCATTATCCATTATTTTAAAATTTTTGGTAAAATTGAACTTAAAAAATCTTGTATTGTCCAAAGAACATTATACTGAAAATCTAACCTGGATGCCTGCTAAAACAGACACTTGCAGTTTAGTTCTTCCTTTATTATCCGTTATTTCAAATTTTATATAAAATTGAATTTAATAAATTTTCAATTATATAAAGAACCTCTTTGTTGTCGCAAATGTAATATAAAAGCCCGTTTCACACATTTCTTTGTTTTATATTAACTGGGCTACTTTGGTACGTTTGTATTTTGTAAAGTCTTAAGACTGTTTGAATGAATTATATGTGTTTCGAGAAACTGAAAACTGTGAAAGGTATTGCAAATGAAGGGAAACCAGGAGCTCAATCCTTCCACCATGATTTTCCTTAAAGTTGTTTAATGGATTGGTGAGCCTGAACAACCACGTCATTGGTTCTGTACCTGGTACATTGTACTGATGTAATCACAGGTTTATTGTTTCTGTTAAGTAATGATTAATATTTGTGAATGAGTATGTGCATCCACTGTGAGAATGTACGTGCTGATACAGCTGTGTAATTCAGTGCATTTAATTTTTTTTTTTTTTTTTTTTTTTTTTTTTTTTTGCATCCAATTCTGCTAAATATATTCAGTGTTTCAATATATGACACCAATGTGAAACAGTGTCGTAATTGCAGTGACCTATTTTCTCCGGTTCTAGTGTATTGCTCAGTGAGGCAGTGCATTTTTAGAGTTTCTCTTTTGCTTTGTGAGCTAATTTGGAGTGGAACAATTTGTCTCTGAGGAAACTAAGTCCTGGTTTCCGACTTTAGTTATTATTTCTTTGCCAATGATGCGTTTCGGCTGTTCACACTGGCTGATATTGGATGGTGTTGGACACATGAGTTACCCAGTATACAAAACGTCCCAAAAATTAATTGCCCTCTTCAGATATTCACAAACATTGCGCGATGCCATTATTGAGCAATGAAACTCAGTCCAATGAATACAAAACAGGATCAAACATTTGTGTTGATCTACGAGGGCAGTTCAATAAGTAATGCAACACATTTCTTTTTCTGAAACAGGGGTTGTTTTATTCAGCATTGAAATACACCAGGTTATTCCCCAATCTTTTAGCTACACAACACTATTTTTCAACGTAATCTCTATTCAATGCTACGGCCTTACGTCACCTTGAAATGAGTGCCTGTATGCCTGCACGGTACCATTCCACTGGTCGATGTCGGAGCCAACGTCGTACTGCATCAATAACTTCATCATCCGCGTAATGCCTCCCACAGATTGCGTCCTTCATTGGGCCAAACATATGGAAATCCGACGGTGTGAGATCGGGGCTGTAGGGTGCATGAGGAAGAACAGTCCACTGAAGTTTTGTGAGCTCCTCTCGGGTGCGAAGACTTGTGTGAGGTCTTGCGATGTCATGAAGAAGGAGAAGTTCGTTCAGATTTTTGTGCCTACGAACACGCTGAAGTCGTTTCTTCAATTTCTGAAGAGTAGCACAATACACTTCAGAGCTGATCGTTTGACCATGGGGAAGGACATCGAACAGAATAACCCCTTCAGCGTCCCAGAAGACTGTAACCGTGACTTTACCGGCTGAGGGTATGGCTTTAAACTTTTTCTTGGTAGGGGAGTGGGTGTGGCGTCACTCCATTGATTGCCGTTTTGTTTCAGGTTCGAAGTGATGAACCCATGTTTCATCGCCTGTAACAATCTTTGACAAGAAATTGTCACCCTCAGCCACATGACGAGCAAGCATTTCCGCACAGATGGTTCTCCTTTGCTCTTTATGGTGTTCGGTTAGACAACGAGGGACCCAGCGGGAACAAACCCTTGAATATCCCAACTGGTGAACAATTGTGACAGCACTACCAACAGAGATGTCAAGTTGAGCACTGAGTTGTTTGATGGTGATCCGTCGATCATCTCGAACGAGTGTGTTCGCACGCTCCGCCATTGCAGGAATCACAGCTGTGCACGGCCGGCCCGCACGCGGGAGATCAGACAGTCTTGCTTGACCTTGCGGCGATGACGACACACGCTTTGCCCAACGACTCACCGTGCTTTTGTCCACTGCCAGATCACCGTAGACATTCTGCAAGCACCTATGAATATCTGAGATGCCCTGGTTTTCCGCCAAAAGAAACTTGATCACTGCCCGTTGTTTGCAACGCACATCAGTTACAGACGCCATTTTAACAGCTCCGTACAGTGCTGCCACCTGTCGGAAGTCAATGAAACTATACGAGACGAAGCGGGAATGTTTGAAAATATTCCACAAGAAATTTCCGGTTTTTTCAACCAAAATTGGCCGAGAAAAAAAAGTGTTGCATTACTTATTGAACTGCCCTCGTATTATGTAATTTCCTCCGATCACACAGGTAGGAATCTTAGTTGCCCCCATAAATATTTGTATGGCACACAGAGTATATCTTGTCGATCTAGCGTATCTCTGAACAGGTGATCATGAGGTGTCGGTGTCTTTCCTTGTTGTCTTTCCTTGGAACTGGAGTGTTCCATCACAGCTGTTCACGAAACACTTAGTGCCGCGTTGTTTATTTAAGGTTCCGGCAACACAGTAAAATGTTGCATGATATTTATGTGTTATATTACATATTTAGTACAATATGATACATTATTGTATTTGTTATGTATTATACTACCCATTTTATTATATATTCTAGGTCCCTTACTGTATGCTGACCAATATTTAATTTTACATGTCTTTTATTCGATACTAGGCAATCCTACCGCTTTCTAAGAATGAATGTAGGTGTAAGTTTTTGAAGATAAATGTATCTTTTAGATACCTCATACGTTATAAGTCCGTTTTATTTTTGCTCATATTTAATTTCACATTTCTTTCTCTCCATTCTTGTTTCGTATTTGGATTTCAACAATACTGCAATGATAACCTGTCTGTTGGCTTCAGTCTCACGTTGTTGCTTGACGTTTGTTTGATAATTTTCCTGACATTTAGCCAGCACGAGTGGCTGGCATGGTGAGAGCTCCACCTTCCACTGCTTCTGGTGAACTGGACTCTAGCTCGCGGCCGCAGATTATATGAGGTCTATTCGGAAAGTAATGTCCAATCGGTCGCGAAATGGAAACCACATTGAAAATTTAAAAGGTTTATTATCAATAGTTCGCTAAACATTCCAGCTGATTCCCTGCATAGTCACCGATCAGACGTAGACATTTGTCGTAGCGTTGTACCCCTGTCATAGAAGGCAGCCGCCTGCGCTTTGCGCCACTTCTCGTTGATGGTCTGTAGTTCATTGTAAGGCCAAAATGTTGTCCTCATAGCCAGCAGTTCATGTCAACAGAGATGAACATCAAATGGAGTCAAGTCCGGGGTGTATGGTGGGTGATCAAACACTTCCCATAGAAAACGCTGTAGGAGCGTCCTCATTGGCCCTGCAGAGAGAGGCCGAGAATTGTAATGATGAAGGAAATGCGAGGTTGTATGAAACCAGGTGAAACCGCGCAGCGGACACGCGTACTAGGCATCTTTACGTGCTCACTGTGGCTCAGAATTGGAAACAGCGACGTGACACGTTCGACAGGCATACTACAGACAATGCCCAACACATCTTTACAAAGTTTTCATTTTGCGACCTGTCGGATGATACTTTCTAGACAATCAGTTGTATCTGGTGCACCAACGTCCGAGGGAAACGTCATTAACACTGCGCATTGTTTCTCCCCTGCTAGCTGCACCGGAGTTCTTTGTAGCCGTTTGCTCCACCTGCTATTCCGCTTATGATCGGTGACGCCGGTGTTGATTGATCGTCCGTCATTCCAACACAAACTTTTCCACTGTACATTGTAAACGACAGGCCTATATTCCCGCCACAGTAAACTGGAACTTTTCTCCTTTGGGGATCTCAATCACTCTTTGATCTTCTTTGCTGGTTTATAAATAGTCTTTACGCCGTAACTGCGCGTAATGCGGCAGATTCTATCCGTTATTGTGGGACTGTGAGAGAGAGAGATCCTACCCGACATCTCATTTTCCCTACGTGTCACTTCTCCGAGAATGTGATTCATGACGCTTCTTACGTAACCCGCTCCTCAGAATGCTTTCCAGGTGTTGCATCTCGCTTCTGAGGTGATGTGGCTCAGATATTTATCTCCTTTGCCTTTTCAGCACAGTCTGTGTCCCAAGTATTCGCCTTGTGACAAAGGCAAGTACAACGCTTCAGACACTAAAATGGCTCCACACCGAATACTATGCAATAGTGAACAACACAAAATAAAACAACATTTTAGTCCAACTGACAATAGTCAATGTGGCAGATTATTGTTATTTACAAAATACAGACCATCTGCAGCCCCACACCAGAATGCCATTAATAGTCTTAATGTGCTCAGTTGCTTCACTACAACCAAGTGCAATCGAATATATGTAAAAATACGTTATTTTTTGTGACTCTTGTTATTCACACCAGTTTGTTGATAACTTAAATTTTTATAACGTCCCAACTTTGATACTTTCCCGACGTGTAACCTACCGACGAACGAACAGAAAGGAAGTGTATCCTCTTAAAAATTAAGATGTCAAGCTGACAACATGTAAGAAAAGCAGAGTAATCCAAAAAAATCCTCTGAATTTAACAACAGCAAAACTCGAAAGCCTTCAGGCACTATCTTCGCACTGAATCGTCAAATATTATTCACCCCAATATCTATCTCTAATTCGTTTTATGGCAGAGAGTCGACTTACTAAAATGTTTGCCTTCTCTTCGGTGATAGTGGGCAAAGTTCAGTGTAGTAAAATATCCACTAAGGTTCTCGCATTTCTCCCACTTCAGCAACACTCAAAAAGAGATTTCGTAATATGTACTGACAGAACAAATATCGCAGCACCAAAATGTCGTCGTAAGTCAAAAACTAAAGTTGGTAGACATGTTTCTGCATCTTATAGATGATGTCCAATCAAATTTCGCGCCAATCTCATAAGAATGGCGCTAGTAACGCCACTATGAGGATGCATATATGGTTTGCTTTCAACACACGTTGTAACGGCCGTGAGCGTTTGTTACATTTCAAATTAGACGTGGTGAGTTGCTGTTAGTGAGGAATGCCTTTAAGGCGACAAAGACGCCGTTATCAGCACTTCACTGAGTATGAACGAGATAGTACATTACGGCAACGAGATGCGGGACGTTTCTTCTGCGATACTGCCGAAAGACTTGGCAGAAATGTAGCCACTGTACATGGCTGCAGGCAGTGGCAGTCACGAGAATGTACAGTCGCAAGAAAACCTGGCTCCGGACGGCCACGTGGCATAACCGCGAGGGAAGAGCACTGTATTTGCCGTATGGCTGTGGCGTATCTTGCTGCATCTGCAGCAGCAATCCCAGCGACGGTTAGCATCTCAGTAACACAAGGAACTGCTAAAAATCGATTACTTCATGGTCATCTCCGAGCCCTGTAGCGTGCATTCCATTGACACCAAACTATCGCCATTTGCGACTTCAGTGGTCTCAAGCAAGAGCTCAATGGAGGGCAGAGTGGAGGCCTGTTGTGTTTTCTGATGAAGGTGCCTCGGTGCCAGTGATGGTCGTGTTGATTAGAAGGCCAACTGAGAGCCTGCAAACCGACCTGTCTGTGTGCCAGGCACATTCGATTTATGTACGAAGTTGTGGCTGGGGTGCGATTTCGTTTGACAGCAGGAGCGAACTCGTGGTTATTCCACGCACTCTAACTGCAAAACTGCACGTCTGTCTAGTGATTCGACCTGTCGCGCTGGCTTTCATGAACAACAGTCAAGTGTGTGGCTTCCAACAAGATATTGCTCGCCCACGTACAGCTGCCGTAACCCAACATGCCCTACAGAGTGTCTGCTAGTCCCCTAGCCTGCTCTGTCACCAGATCTGTCTCCAGTCGGGCATATATGATTCGTCATCGGAGTACAAATGCAGCGTTATCCACGATCAGCGTTAACCGTCCCCGTCTTAACTGACCAAGTGCAACAGCATGAAACTTCATCCCATTGACGGATATCTGGCACGTGTAGAACACAATGGATGTATGTTTGCATGCTCACATTCGACATTCTAGCGGTTACACCGGTCATTAATGTACCAGCACTAGACATTTGCATTGGCTTATCTCGCGCTTCATTAACTTGTGACTCGCAATGTTGATCACTTCAATACACACATCAAAAAAACTTTGCATCACCTCGGTTCCTAGAGATCCGAAGCCTGTACAGATAACTGGAATGGAGATCAACATAGACAACATTTCCGCCCTTTTTATTGCTCATGAAAACCACACATTGCATGTTGTACCACCAAACAGCGAGACTTTCAGAAGTGGTGGTCTAGATTTCTATGCACACCGGTACCTCTAATATCCAGTAGCATTGATGCATACCTGAATTCGTCGTGGCATACTATCCACAGGTTCATCACGGCACTGTTGGTCAAGGTTGTCCCACTACTCAACTGCGATTTGGCGTAGATCCCTCAGAGTGGTAGATGGGTCACGTCGTCCATAAAGAGCCCTGTTCATTCTATCCCAGGCATGTTAGATAGGGTTCATGTCTGGAGAACATGCAGGCTACTCTAGTCGAGCGATGTCTTTATCCTGAAGGAAGTCATTCACAAGATGTGCACGATGGGGGCGCGAATTGTCGTCCATGAAGATGAATGCCTCGCCAACATGCTGCCGATATGGTTGCACTATCGGTCGGAGGATGGACGTGAAGTATCGTACAGCCGTTACGGCGCTTTCCATTACCACCAACGGCCTACGTCGGCCCCACATAATGACATCTCAAAACAGCAGGGAACCTCCACCTTGCTGGACTCGATGACAGTGTGTCTAAGGCGTTCAGCCTGACCGGGTCGTCTCGAAACACGTCTCCGACGATTGTCTGTTTGAAGGCATATGCGACACTCATCGGTCAAGAGAACCTGATAAGAATGCTGAGCGGTCCATTCGGAATCTTGTTGGGCCCATCTGAACCCTGCTCCTTGGTGCTTTGGTTGCAAAGATAGACCTCGCCATGGACGTCGGGAGTAAAGCTGCGCAACATGCAGCCTATTGCGCACAGTTTGAGTCGTAAAACGATGTACTATGGCTGCACAAAAAGCATTGTTCAACATGGTGGCGTTGATGTCAGGGTTCCTACAAGCCATAATCCGTAGGTAGCGGTCATCCAGTGCAGTAGTAGCCCTTGGGTGGCCTGAGCGAGGCGTGTCATCCACTGTTCCTGTCTCTATGTATCTCTTCCGTGTCCGAACATCGCTTTGGTTCACTCCGAGAGGTCTGGACACTTCCCTTGTTGAGAGCCCTTCCTGGCATAAAGTAACTATGCGGACGCGGACGAACCGCAGTATTGACCGTGTAGGCATGGTTGAACTACAGACAACACGAGCCGTATACCTCCTTCCTGGTGGGATGACTGAAACTCAAAAAATGGTTCAAATGGCTCTGAGCACTATGGGACTCAACTTCTGAGGTCATTAGTCCCCTAGAACTTAGAACTAGTTAAACCTAACTAACCTAAGGACATCACAAACATCCATGCCCGAGGCAGGATTCGAACCTGCGACCGTAGCGGTCTTGCGGTTCCAGACTGCAGCGCCTTTAACCGCACGGCCACTTCGGCCGGCGATGACTGAAACTGATCGGCTGTCGGACCCCCTCCGTCTAATAGGCGCTACTCATGCATGTTTGTTTACATCTTTGGGCGGGTTTAGTGACATCTCTGAGCAGTCAAAGGGACTGTGTCTGTGATACAATCTCCACAGTCAATTTCAATTCTCAGAAGTTCTGGGAACTGGGGTGACGCAAAACATTTTTAATGTGTGTGTGTGTGTGTGTGTGTGTCTGTGTGTGTGTGTCACGAACTTTCATTATTGCACATTATTTTTCGGTATTGCGATGCAACTGACTGAGCACAACTCATTTTGAGCACAAGCATTAAGATCGACTGCCAGTTTATTTAACGGTACTCAGTAATTCAATCTGAGTTTGTCCGGCTGATGCTTCCGTTTGATATATGTCAGACATTGTGGTAATTCTGGTTGCTTGGCTGTGTAATTTCATTAACTAAATATAAATTTCGTGTTTATTGTATATTTTGTTTAATTTTATTTGGTTCTCTGACTTTATTTACGGTGAGTTAAGAGTGTAAATCATTCACTGTCTTTCATATTTTTGATTATTGTTGATTTTATTCTCTGGGCGTTTTACAGTCACCGATGGCTTTCAGTATTAGCTAGCATCTACTGCATTTCGCCTCTGTTGAGGGGGCATTACCTTGTTAATAAATCTTTATTGTTATTTTGGCTATTCAGGTCACTGATTTATAATTAAAGAGTTGCTAAACTAAATCTTGTACACATGTGTTCACTCACAGTTCAAACCCGTTCTACGACTTCCATCACCACCTGGACGAAGATTAAAGACAGATTATGTACTAGACTGGGAATGAGCGGGTGATCGAGTCTGCGATCGGAAGAGGATTGACTTTTAGCGATTGCGCCATGAGCCAATTGATTTATTATTACGGAGATGAAATGCAATATTTCCTTAGTATTCATTTTCAGTTGGTTTAGCATTGCTGTTGCTGTACTACTGTACTGTTGTGTTCGAGATCATAATACATGACTGTTTCAGCCACTTTTGAAACTTTATTTGCTAAAAGTGATACATTATCTATTGACAGTTACGATATGAGATAAACATGCAAATACACATAAATTTACGATTTCAAAAAGAAATATGCGTGATTTACAAATATGAAATTATAGTGATTTTTTAAATTACTGATTTTTTAAGTATCATACAGAGATAGTAAAATAATCTGGGTTTTCCAGCCGCGTCATTTTGGGATAAAATCTCGAGATTTCGACGATAACCTCCTTTGTTATCGTCAGGAGCAAGCGACTGTCTTCACTGATGTACCAGTGGCCTTATATAGAGCGTGGATGGCTTCTGATTGGTCAGTTTGTGATTGATCGATGATTACGTACTGCTGTCGCAGACGGTGTCAATGTCTCCGCTGGTGGCGCCGCCGCTTCCGTGGGAACGTAAACACAGCAAGGAATGTCTCTGCCACTACTCCGCATGGAGCACTCGCTTCCATGCACCGCTCAGATAATATCCGCTATCACGGTTAAAGTTCTTCAAGCTCATTCTTATTTCGATAGCCTCCTTACTAACAGAATCTCAGTACGTGGAAGAATGGGACAAAATTTTTGTTCCATCAAACAGTATTTTATGTTTGTTAGTGAGGATATAGATACAGCAATAAGGAATAGCGCAGTAGGCAGTACAGTTGAAGAGGAATGGACATCTCTAAAAAGGGCCATCACAGGAGTTGGGTACAAAGAAGGTAGCTGCGAAGAAACCATGGGTAACAGAAGAAATACTTCAGTTGATTGATGAAAGGAGGAAGTACAAACATGTTCCGGGAAAATCAGGAGTACAGAAATACAAGTTGCTGAGGAATGAAATAAATAGGAAGTGCAGGGAAGCTAAGACGAAATGGCTGCAGGAAAAATGTGAAGACATCGAAAAAGATATGATTGTCGGAAGGACAGACTCAGCATACAGGAAAGTCAAAACAACCTTTGGTGACATTAAAAGCAACGGTGGTAACATTAAGAGTGCAACGGGAATTCCACTGTTAAATGCAGAGGAGAGAGCAGATAGGTGGAAAGAATACATTGAAAGCCTCTATGAGGGTGAAGATTTGTCTGATGTGATAGAAGAAGAAACAGGAGTCGATTTAGAAGAAATAGGGGATCCAGTATTAGAATCGGAATGTAAAAGAGCTTTGGAGGACTTACGGTCAAATAAGGCAGAAGGGTTGGATAACATTCCATCAGAATTTCTAAAATCATTGGGGGAAGTGGCAACAAAACCACTATTCACGTTGGTGTGTGGAATATATGAGCCTGGCGACATACCATCTGACTTTTGGAAAAGCATCATCCACACAATTCCGAAGACGGCAAGAGCTGACAAGTGCGAGAATTATCGCACAATCAGCTTAACAGCTCATGCATCGAAGCTGCTTACAAGATAATATACAGAAGAATGGAAAAGAAAATTGAGAAAGCGCTGGGTGACGATCAGTTTGGCTTTAGGAAAAGTAAAGGGACGAGAGAGGCAATTCTGACGTTACGGCTAATAATGGAAGCAAGGCTAAAGAAAAATCAAGACACATTCATAGGATTTGTCGACCTGGAAAAAGCGTTCGACAATATACACTCCTGGAAATTGAAATAAGAACACCGTGAATTCATTGTCCCAGGAAGGGGAAACTTTATTGACACGTTCCTGGGGTCAGATACATCACATGATCACACTGACAGAACCACAGGCACATAGACACAGGCAACAGAGCATGCACAATGTCGGCACTAGTACAGTGTATATCCACCTTTCGCAGCAATGCAGGCTGCTATTCTCCCATGGAGACGATCGTAGAGATGCTGGATGTAGTCCTGTGGAACGGCTTGCCATGCCATTTCCACCTGGCGCCTCAGTTGGACCAGCGTTCGTGCTGGACGTGCAGACCGCGTGAGACGACGCTTCATCCAGTCCCAAACATGCTCAATGGGGGACAGATCCGGAGATCTTGCTGGCCAGGGTAGTTGACTTACACCTTCTAGAGCACGTTGGGTGGCACGGGATACATGCGGACGTGCATTGTCCTGTTGGAACAGCAAGTTCCCTTGCCGGTCTAGGAATGGTAGAACGATGGGTTCGATGACGGTTTGGATGTACCGTGCACTATTCAGTGTCCCCTCGACGATCACCAGTGGTGTACGGCCAGTGTAGGAGATCGCTCCCCACACCATGATGCCGGGTGTTGGCCCTGTGTGCCTTGGTCGTATGCAGTCCTGATTGTGGCGCTCACCTGCACGGCGCTAAACACGCATACAACCATCATTGGCACCAAGGCAGAAGCGACTCTCATCGCTGAAGACGACACGTCTCCATTCGTCCCTCCATTCACGCCTGTCGCGACACCACTGGAGGAGGGCTGCACGATGTTGGGGCGTGAGCGGAAGACGGCCTAACGGTGTGCGGGACCGTAGCCCAGCTTCATGGAGACGGTTGCGAATGGTCCTCGCCGATACCCCAGGAGCAACAGTGTCCCTAATTTGCTGGGAAGTGGCGGTGCGGTCCCCTACGGCACTGCGTAGGATCCTACGGTCTTGGCGTGCATCCGTGCGTCGCTGCGGTCCGGTCCCAGGTCGACGGGCACGTGCACCTTCCGCCGACCACTGGCGACAACATCGATGTACTGTGGAGACCTCACGCCCCACGTGTTGAGCAATTCGGCGGTACGTCCACCCGGCCTCCCGCATGCCCACTATACGCCCTCGCTCAAAGTCCGTCAACTGCGCATACGGTTCACGTCCACGCTGTCGCGGCATGCTACCAGTGTTAAAGACTGCGATGGAGCTCCGTATGCCACGGCAAACTGGCTGACACTGACGGCGGCGGTGCACAAATGCTGCGCAGCTAGCGCCATTCGACGGCCAACACCGCGGTTCCTGGTGTGTCCGCTGTGTCGTGCGTGTGATCATTGCTTGTACAGCCCTCTCGCAGTGTCCGGAGCAAGTATGGTGGGTCTGACACACCGGTGTCAATGTGTTCTTTTTTCCATTTCCAGGGGTGTAAAATGGTGCAAGCTGCTGGAGATTCTGAAAAAAGTAGGGGTAAGCTGTAGGGAGAGACGGGTCATATACAATACGTACAACAACCAAGAGGGAATAATGAGAGTGGACTATCAAGAACGAAGTGCTTGTATTAAGAAGGGTGTAAAGCAAGGCTGTAGCCTTTCGCCCCTACTCTTCAATCTGAACATCGAGGAAGCAATGATGGAAATAAAAGAAAGGTTCAGGAGTGGAATTAAAAAACAAGGTCAAAGGATATCAATGATACGATTCGCTGATGACATTGCTATCCTGAGTGAAAGTGAAGAAGAATTAAATGATCTGCTGAACGGAATGAACAGTCTAATGAGTACACAGTATGGTTTGGGAGTAAATCGGAGAAAGACGAAGGTAATGAGAAGTAGTTGAAATGAGAACAGCGAGAAAACATCAGGATTGATGGTCACGAAGTCAATGAAGTTAAGGAATTCTGCTACCTAGGCAGTAAAATAACCAATGACGGACGGAGCAAGGAGGAAATCAAAAGCTGACTCGCTATGGCAAAAAAGGCATTTCTGGCCAAGAGAAGTCTACTAATATCAAATACCGGCCTTAATTTGAGGAAGAAATTTCTGAGGATGTACGTCTGGAGTACAGCATTGTATGGTAGTGAAACATGGACTGTGGGAAAACCGGAACAGAAGAGAATCGAAGCATTTGAGATGTGGTACTATAGACGAATGTTGAAAATTAGGTGGACTGATAAGGTAAGGAATGAGGAGGTTCTATGCAGAATCGGAGAGGAAAGGAATATGTGGAAAACACTGATAAGGAGAAGGGACAGGATGATAGGACATCTGCTAAGATATGAGGGAATGACTTTCATGGTACTAGAGGGAGCTTTAGAGGGCAAAAACTGTAGAGGAAGACAGAGATTGGAATACGTCAAGCAAATAATTGAGGACGTAGGTTGCAAGTGCTACTCTGAGATGAAGAGGTTAGCACAGGAAAGGAATTCGTGGCGGGTCGCATCAAACCAGTCAGTAGACTGATGACCAACAAAAAAAACCAAAAAAGTGAGGCTGTGTTCCGCATTTGCCGACCTCTCCAGTTCTCTGTTTTTAATATGTCGTTGGTGTTCTGCACACATGTCGGAAACGGTAGGAATGGTTACCCATATTATTGTTTCCACACTCACAGGAGATTTTATAAATTTCAGGGACCTTGAGGCCGAGTCTGTCTTTAACAGGGAGCACCATCTCCTTAATTCTCTTAGGAGGAAGAAATATCGATCTTAAACCCTACTCAGGCCTCACCACTTTTTACTGGATATAGCGACACTGGTTCATCCTGTGAGTGTGCAGCATTTTCACGTTTCCTTTTGTTGAGAAACGCTGCCGTTATATCGCGCACACCTTAGCCATTCTTCGGAACGCGGACTTCAGATGGTTAATTTCGGACTTCAAGGGGTCCTCGTCAGAACCATTTTTC
The DNA here is from genome assembly GCF_023864345.2 of Schistocerca serialis cubense. Classification (NCBI taxonomy): domain Eukaryota; kingdom Metazoa; phylum Arthropoda; class Insecta; order Orthoptera; family Acrididae; genus Schistocerca; species Schistocerca serialis. The sequence continues at coordinate 292,041,333 of NC_064641.1, forward strand.
GTTCTATATACCAACGTGATCCAAACGGTGCTCTTCTGCACAGGACGATGGAAACTCTGTGCATTAAGACATAACCGATAAGCGTCGGCTTGCAGTACACAGAGGTGCCGAGACTTCTACATCTCGACAGTGAACCGGTTTTTCTGATGTTTGCTGTTCATGTGTTCCATGAATTGTTAGAGAGCTTCTGCGCCGTGTGGTCAGACCATAACTGTATTGTCAACATAACCATAAAATGAAGATGGACAGATGGGGGTGGATTTCATAAAATTAATTACCATACAAGAAGTAGGTGGTCGTCATCACATGCCAGAACAACTTTATAGTTTCAGGAGGAAAACGATCCAGTAACATTTTCGGAGTGTCCTCCACAGGAACTTTTATGAACGGGTGGTACCACATCCAAGCCGACTGAAATGTCGTTTGGATCAACTCTAATCTGTTTGATTTTCTCAGTGAGTATCTGTGAGTTTTTGATGTGATGTTCACAACGGCCGACTGCAGAAGTCATCAACTTTGGGTATTTGGCCAACTTGTAGGTAGGGAACCAATTGCACTGGCAATAGGTCCCAGGTGGATATTACCCCTGTAGATCGTCGGTAGGCCGTATAACCTGGAATGTCTAGGAGCTCGGACCCTGAGATTTTTCGTAAAATCCTCTGGTAGACCCGAATTCTTCAGTAGCTCCGTAGTTATTCTGCTGTACATCAAAGTTGGGTCCCGTTTAAGACATTTGTACTTACTGTTCTCCAACAGTCAAGTTCGCAGGAGAGCTTCTGTAAAGTTTGGACGGTAGGAGACGAGATACTGGCAGAAGTAAAGCTGTGAGGACCGGGCGTGAGTCGTGCTTCGGTAGCTCAGATGGTAGAGCACTTGCCTGTGAAAGGCAAAGGTCCCGAGTTCGAGTCTCGGTCGGGCACACAGTTTTAATCTGCCAGGAAGTTTCATATCAGCGCACACTCCGATGCAGAGTGAAAATCTCATTCTGGGAACAGTCAAGTCATTTGGCTATGACATTCGGTGCTATAAAATAACGACGATGGCACTTCCTTTGTCAGCTGACAAGTAATGAGGTCTAAGGGTTATTGATTAGTGATCAAAACGTCCTCGGTACCGGCTTCGATACCCGCCTCTGGTTAAATTTTGATTAATAATCAGCATTGGTAGCCGAAGACTTCCGGCATAAGAAGTCCCCCTCATTCTGCCAACGGCCTTGTCAAAAAGGACGAAGGAGCGGACAGAGGTTCAGGGGACTACCTTGTCCTAGAGGTGGGAAACTGCCCCTAATGGCGGAAGAATCAGCAGTGATCAACGGCATGAGGATGCCGAATGCAATGGAAATCACTCCATTAAAGACACGTAACGTGTATCCACAGGACATGAGGCCTGTAATCGGAAAGTGCCATGATGATCTCTCCATTGGCAAAAGATTCCGGAATAGCCCCCCATTCGGATCTCCGGGAGGGGACTGCCAAGGGGAAGGTTATCATGAGAAAAGATTGAATAATCAACGAAACGATAACAAATCGGGGCGTGGAATGTCAAAAGTTTGAAAGTTGTAGGGAAACTAGAAAATCTGAAAAGGGAAATGCAAAGGCTTAATCTAGACATAGAAGGGGTCAGTGAAGTGAAATGGAAAGAAGACGAGGATTTCTGGTCAGATGAGTATAGGGTAATATCATCAGCAGCAGGAACCGGTATAACGGGAGTAGGATTCGTTATGAACAGGAAGGTAGGGCAGAGAATGTGTTACTGTGAACAGTTCAGTGATAAGGTTGTTTTTATCAGAATCGACAGCAAACCATCAAGTCGCAAGTTGATGATGAATAGACAGAGAAAGTATGTGAGGATATTGAAAGGGTAATACAGTAAGTAAAGGAAGACAAAAAACCATTAGTCATGGGAGACTGGAATGAAGTTGTAGCAGAAGGATCAGAAGGAAAGATTACGGGAGAATATGGGCTTGAGACAAGTAATGAGGGAGGAAAAAGACTGAGTTCACACTTTTGTACACATCCGGTAAATTTCTCGCCTATATCTCTTTCAGTGTCTGAAACTGCCTTTTTCAACTGTGATATTCTGTGTTGACATTCGTTTACGATCTCAGTTTTCAGACCAAAAACTTTTTCGTCTGCTTTTGTTTCAACCAGAGGCTCTACTTTCTCTTGGATGTTGAGAATTTTAACATCAAACCTACTGTTAATGTTGTCAATTTCCCCCCACATAGTATCCATATTTTTATTAATAGTGTCAATTTCAAATTTCATAGTATTTACTACAGAGCTTAAATTAGCCACTTTTTGTTCTACATGTTCTATTTGTTTATTAATTTTAATTCCTTGTTCTTCGACCTGTGCTTTAAGCTCACCAACGTGTGTTTTAAGCTGATCATTCTGTGTTTTGAGCTGATTACTTTGTGTTTTGAGCTGCTGATCAACGTGTTTTTTAAGCTGATCATTCTGTGTTTTGAGCTGCTCGTCAACGTGTGTTTTAAGCTGATCATTCTGTCGTGCAATTTGTTTGGTTAATTGTTCAAATAAATCGTTCATGCTTAAAATTTTCACACTATTTTGTTCTACGGTATCGGTGCGTTCCGATCCTACCTCAAAATTTTCTTTCGATTCTTTCTTTATCTGTGGTGAATCAAACATCTCAGTGGATTCGTTCACATACCCACTATCATCTACAAAGTCATCCTCTACTTCCTGTTTTATTCCTTGTTGTGTTCTAGGTAATCTCGACATTTCAGTCTGTTCGTTAACATGTACGCCAATTGTCTACCACGAACGCCATCTGTTATCTGGCCGCGTACACTCCTGTCATTGCCAGCCGCATCTTTAATTACGCTCGGCACATCTACTATGTCTACGTTCTTGTCCATACTGAACGCAAATTACACCCCACTACCGTACTTGACGCTCACTGCTATTTACTTTACTGAATAATATTGCAATTCGTGCCACTGAACATCCACTATTCGGTATTCATGTTAATTTGTGACCGATAACAACTGGATGTGCTGTCACCGGGGGTCACTTGTTACGCTGCGCTTTCGGGGCACAAGATACTCCTTAAAGCCTGTACTATGGTAAGTTGACGGGCATCACCTTGTGAGAGAGGATTTTTCTATAGATATTGACCGCGAGTACCTGAATGGAGGCAAATCAGACTTACATCCACTCTGTAATAACAATGATACGTCAACCAAGTCCGAAATGCAACCACACGTCAGGACGGACAAGAAACAACGCAGAAGATGATACCAATTTGCTAATAATACGGTTGCCAGCCTAATTAGACATTAACTGAGCTTCTTCCCTGTACAAGTTGATGTACGTTCATACAATACAACACGTTATAACACTGCATAAAATGGTAAATTTTAGAACCAGAAAATCTACTGGACTGATAATTTCACCTTTTTTACTAATACGGATAAACCATAAATACATAACATTACACTATAATGTTTACTACAAAACTTCGTACTATCTATTGATCTCATTAAAATCGGGCATAGGTTACCCTAGATATAGCACTTTCGAAACACACACATACACAATGTCAATTTTGATAAAGATAAATTTTGGTTTCTATTTTGGCTTTGACTTTGCTGGTCAAATCAGTTTAGAACACTTCAGAATTCAAATGAATAAAAAGAGGGGGGGGGGGGGGGGCCTGAAACTGTTATGATCACTGTATTAAAACAATTTATTCCTGAAATCATTATGCCCTCAAGATTTCCAATATATGATTTACTACTCTTTTTGCCTTATTTCCTGCTCATTTAAATACCATTATATCTGTCTCGAAATGATTAAACTTCACTACTAAATGAATATCAAAATTATCTTCCAACGTTGTCAGACCTTTGTTATTAACAAAAAACTTCTTTAAACATCATTCTAACATAGCTAGGTCTGGAGGTAATTATTATTAACATAAACTTTAATTCTTCATTTCGGGACACTTGGATTTCACAACATTTGGAAAGGACCCTGTCTAGGTTAGTTGTGAGGATAATTAAATGATAGGGTAGTTCTGGTAAAATTTAAGTTGTTATTGAACAGTATGGAACACAAATAACACTGGTCCACACGAATACAGTACTAAAAGTTTCAACCTGTTTGTATGGATGTGGCGGTTGGCGGGCAACGAGATGGCGAAGCACAGGGCACACATACAACCACAGTAATGGCTCTTGATGTATCGGCACTTTACTTTTTCTTAGCGTCGCAATACTTTTCCATTTAGTGCCTATGGGATCTTGCCATGCTGTATAGGCGTCGGAACGGCATATCCGAAGCTCAATAAAACTACGTCTTCCAGGAGAGCCTCCTCGATCCAGAACGTGTTGCTCAGACCAATGCCCAACTCCGACTACTACTGCTGAGCCCGCTATGCCGTGCAGCGCCCGTGTGCATTTTCCCGCGCTCACCTGCCATCCACCTTTTACCGCTCCCCTACAGACAGGCTATTCACCAGAGGTTTTGCATTCTACATATCCTAACACATTGCCTACGTATGGACCAGACGCACAATTACAATTTTAACATTTTACCACGGTCTCAACAATTGTTACACTTCAATTCTGTTGCAATATTGCTTGAAATTTGACATCAACATTAATATTCACATCGAAATTTGTTTACAGTTTTCTTAACACAATGACATCAAACAAACAAAAAAGAAATGAAATCAGAACATCGATTACACTAATTTATCGAAAATCAGAAGAAAAAATTATTATATGTACAATAGTACAGCGTTGTTGTTGTTACAAGTTCTGTATCAAGTTTCAGCTAGTAATTGCCAATACTCTGTTTAAGAATCACAATAGGAGTATGTATACTTGGAAAAGGCAAGGTAAAACGGAAAGATTTCAGTTAGATTACATCATGGTTAGACAGAGATTCTAAAATCAGATACTGCATTGTGAGGCGTACCCAGGATCAGATATAGACTCAGATCGCAATGTAGTGGTGATGAAGAGTAGTCAGAAGTTTAAGAAATTAGTCAGGAAGAGTCAATACTCAAACAAGTGGGATTCAGAAGTACTAAGGAATGACGAGATATGCTTAAAGTTCTCTAAGGCTATAGATACACCAATAAGGAATAGCTCAATAGGCAGTACAGTTGAAGAGGAATGGACATCCCTAATAAGGGCCATCAAAGAAGTTGGAAAGAAAAACGTAGGTACAAAGAGGGTAACTGCGTAAGTAACTGCGTGGGTAACAGAAGACATACTTCATTTGATCGATGGAAGGAGGAAGTACAAAAATGTTCCCGGAAACTCAGGAATACAGAAATACAAGTCGCTGAAAAATGAAATAAACAGAAAGTGCAGGGAAGCTAAAGCGAAAAAGCTGCATGAAAAATATGGAGAAATCGAAAAACGAGCAATTGTCGGAAAGACTGACTCAGCATGTAGGAAAGTCAAAAATCCTTCGATGAAATTAAAAGTAGGTGTGGATGCATTAAGTGTGCAACGGGGTTTCCATTGTTAAATGGTTCAAATGGCTCTGAGCACTATGGGACTCAACTGCTGAGGTCATTAGTCCCCTAGAACTTAGAACTAGTTAAACATAACTAACCTAAGGACGTCACAAACATCCATGCCCGAGGCAGGATTCGAACCTGCGACCGTAGCGGTCTTGCGGTTCCAGACTGCAGCGCCTTTAACCGCACGGTCACTTCGGCCGGCGTTTCCATTGTTAAATGCCGAGGAGTGAGCGGATGGGTGGAAAGAGTACATTAAACGCTTCTATCAGCGGGAAGATTTATCTGATGAGATAGAAGAGAAAACAGGAGTCGATTTAGAAAAGATAGGGGATCCAGTATTAGAATAAGAAGTTAAGAGAGCTTTGGTGGACTTAAGATCAAATAAGGAAGAAGGAATAGATAACATTCTATCAGGAGTTTTGGAATCATTGCGGAAAGTGGCATCAAAACCTCTGTTCACGTTGATATGCCGAATGTATGAGTCTGGCGACATACCATGAATTTCGGAAAAATATCGTCCTGACGATTCCAAAGACTGCAAGAGCTGACGAGCGCGAGAATTATCGCACAATCAGCTTAGTAGCTCATGCATCGAAGCTGCTGACGAGAGTAATATACAGAAGAATGGAAAAGAAAATTGAAGATGTACTAGATGACGATCAGTTCGGGTTCAGAAAAAGTAAAGGAACAAGAGAGGCAATTCTGGCGTTGCGGTCAGACCAAAGTAAAATCAAGAGACGTTCATAGGATTTGTCGACCTGGAAAAAGCGTTCGACAATGTTAAATGGTGCAAGATGTTCGAAATTGATTATTGCAAAAGTAAAAACTATCTCTAAAAGTTAATCATTCATTTAAATTATTTTCAAGGCAGTAAAATGCAACACCGGGCATAATTAACTTCAAAAGCAACCATTCATGATTGGCATCAAAACTACGCCATCTTAGGAAATGTGCATAACTACACTTTCAATAGTACCACCGGAAATTGGTTCATTAAATATTTATATGTACTTGTGCTTTAATCACCTGTGAAGCTGGTATTCTTGGCAACAATATTTACACGATCTTGCTCTGTAATTCTACTAATCTATATTGTGTAATCAACAAAGAATAATTTAGCAATAGCTCTTTCCAACTTCCCCTTTATAGTTTTAGCTTTTATGTAATTAAGGTTTCCACATTCCTATTGATAGGTCTTGAAATTTTTGTTCTTAAACCTCCTACCTTAACAATATCACTTGGAGTAGTCCAAAGTCAGCCGTGGTGAACGTGCGGTTCTAGGCGCTTCAGTACGAAACCACGCAGCTGCTGCGGTCGCAGGTTCGAATCCTGCCTCGGGCATGGATGTGTGTGATGTCCTGAGGTCAATTAGATTTAAGTTGTTCTAAGTCTAGCGGACTGATGACCTCAGATGTTAAGTCCCATAGTGATTAGAGTCATTTGAACCATTTTTGAAGTAGTCCATAAACAAAGCATTCAAATTTTACTCTTGCTTTAACTTTTGCTACTCCTTTTGCCTTAGACAAAAAATCACTTTCACACATGAATGCCAGAATTATTCATTTAAATCAGATAATCGGTTTTAGTAGCACTTAGGTGAGGACCCTGCGTAGGTTCGTGACCAGGATTGAAGTTACGGTTTAGAATACGAATTGACTTTTTATGTGATTATTATTGAAACAACACACAAATTAACTGGTCCATGTCAAAATACATTGCGTAACTGGATGTATGAAGTCTATGATGCAGTGGCGAAGATTAGTGGCAGGCGAAATGTCTGATGACTGTAGTCACGGCTCTTCCGTGAACACAGAGTAATAGCCAGATCCACATCCGAGGCAAACCTCTTCTAATGCAGCTTTCAATTGCCTCTTTCAACACCGTCCAGGCGTACCATGCTAAGGCTAGCCACACGCTGCGTGCCGTTCACATAAGGAAGCAGCTCAGTTCGACCGCCAAACCCACCTTTTACATCGCGCTAGGCCACAGCGTTTACATGTAACAAATAAAAGTGACGTAAGCATGAACCATGTTTTAACAAACATACTTCTTTCATAAATACACTCCTGGAAATTGAAATAAGAACACCGTGAATTCATTGTCCCAGGAAGGGGAAACTTTAATGACACATTCCTGGGGTCAGATACATCACATGATCACACTGACAGAACCACAGGCACATAGACACAGGCAACAGAGCATGCACAATGTCGGCACTAGTACAGTGTATATCCACCTTTCGCAGCAATGCAGGCTGCTATTCTCCCACGGAGACGATCGTAGAGATGCTGGATGTAGTCCTGTGGAACGGCTTGCCATGCCATTTCCACCTGGCGCCTCAGTTGGACCAGCGTTCGTGCTGGACGTGCAGACCGCGTGAGACGACGCTTCATCCAGTCCCAAACATGCTCAATGGGGGACAGAACCGGAGATCTTGCTGGCCAGGGTAGTTGACTTACACCTTCTAGAGCACGTTGGGTGGCACGGGATACATGCGGACGTGCATTGTCCTGTTGGAACAGCAAGTTCCCTTGCCGGTCTAGGAATGGTAGAACGATGGGTTCGATGACGGTTTGGATGTACCGTGCACTATTCAGTGTCCCCTCGACGATCACCAGTGGTGTACGGCCAGTGTAGGAGATCGCTCCCCACACCATGATGCCGGGTGTTGGCCCTGTGTGCCTCGGTCGTATGCAGTCCTGATTGTGGCGCTCACCTGCACGGCGCCAAACACGCATACGACCATCATTGGCACCAAGGCAGAAGCGACTCTCATCGCTGAAGACAACACGTCTCCATTCGTCCCTCCATTCACGCCTGTCGCGACACCACTGGAGGCGGGCTGCACGATGTTGGGGCGTGAGCGGAAGACGGCCTAACGGTGTGCGGGACAGTAGCCCAGCTTCATGGAGACGGTTGCGAATGGTCCTCGCCGATACCCCAGGAGCAACAGTGTCCCTAATTTGCTGGGAAGTGGCGGTGCGGTCCCCTACGGCACTGCGTAGGATCCTACGGTCTTGGCGTGCATCCGTGCGTCGCTGCGGTCCGGTCCCAGGTCGACGGGCACGTGCACCTTCCGCCGACCACTGGCGACAACATCGATGTACTGTGGAGACCTCACGCCCCACGTGCTGAGCAATTCGGCGGTACGTCCACCCGGCCTCCCACATGCCCACTATACGCCCTCGCTCAAAGTCCGTCAACTGCACATACGGTTCACGTCCACGCTGTCGCGGCATGCTACCAGTGTTAAAGACTGCGATGGAGCTCCGTATGCCACGGCAAACTGGCTGACACTGACGGCGGCGGTGCACAAATGCTGCGCAGCTAGCGCCATTCGACGGCCAACACCGCGGTTCCTGGTGTGTCCGCTGTGCCGTGCGTGTGATCATTGCTTGTACAGCCCTCTCGCAGTGTCCGGAGCAAGTATGGTGGGTCTGACACACCGGTGTCAATGCGTTCTTTTTTCCATTTCCAGGAGTGTATATTTTATGAAAATAATTTAAAATTTCAACATATTCTTTTACTTTTTCATATATGCATTTCAAAACTCTAATTTTCTTGACATACATCAAGGAGTTCAAACAACACAGAGTGCACACTTCATAAACTGCAGATACACAGTTACTTAAAATAAATCTACTCGCAATTGATATAAGTGTTTGATACTCCACAGATAAGATCCACGACGGGTACAATGCGTGATGTAGGAGAAGAATTCAAACCTTTATTAACGGCCGAGGTGGCTCCTTTTTCCAGGTTCTTGTCTGACACGTTGACGACAGTGCGTGCTGTTTCATACGATGACTCAGATCTTTGCACAGCTGCAAGACGCTCAAATTTCTTTACTTGTTTGGCCGATGTATTGCTCAGATGAACTCCTTGATGAGCAGCCGTCGTTATATCCCAGTCAAAAGGCGAGAGAACTGTAAATAATAAAAGATGGCAACAATATAAACTGCGTGTATTAAAATCCAGTTCGTACATTATGTGTCGTAACCTTTCTTTCACAGTCGCCTGGGTGGTCTTCCACAGTATGTTCTTCATTCCACCCTGTGGTACTCCGGATATTACCTTTACATCTGCCGATTTAGTTTCGTTAATAGCGACGTGCTGAGCTCTATCTTCAAGAAAGTCTTGAATCCAATCGCAGGTCTGCTCCGAAACTCCGTAAGCTCGTAATTTTCACTAAACGCCAATGCGGGACGGTGTCAAATGACTTGCTGAAGTCAAGGAACACGGCACCAACCTGAGCGCCGTTGGGCACTGCGCTGTGGATCTCATGAAAGATCAGAGCGAGCTGAGCTTTGCAGGATCTCTGTTTGCGGAATTAATGTTTATTTTAATAGAGGAGATGTTCATTTTCCAAAAACGTCATAATTACACTCCTGGAAATGGAAAAAAGAACACATTGACACCGGTGTGTCAGACGCACCATACTTGCTCCGGACACTGCGAGAGGGCTGTACAAGCAATGATCACACGCACGGCACAGCGGACACACCAGGAACCGCGGTGTTGGCCGTCGAATGGCGCTAGCTGTGCAGCATTTGTGCACCGCCGCTGTCAGTGTCAGCCAGTTTGCCGTGGCATACGGAGCTCCATCGCAGTCTTTAACACTGGTAGCATGCCGCGACAGCGTGGACGTGAACCGTATGTGCAGTTGACGGACTTTGAGCGAGGGCGTATAGTGGGCATGCGGGAGGCCGGGTGGACGTACCGCCGAATTGCTCAGCACGTGGGGCGTGAGGTCTCCACAGTACATCGATGTTGTCGCCAGTGGTCGGCGGAAGGTGCACGTGCCCGTCGACCTGGGACCGGACCGCAGCGACGCACGGATGCACGCCAAGACCGTAGGATCCTACGCAGTGCCGTAGGGGACCGCACCGCCACTTCCCAGCAAATTAGGGACACTGTTGCTCCTGGGGTATCGGCGAGAACCATTCGCAACCGTCTCCATGAAGCTGGGCTACGGTCCAGCACACCGTTAGGCCGTCTTCCGCTCACGCCCCAACATCGTGCAGCCCGCCTCCAGTGGTGTCGCGACAGGCGTGAATGGAGGGACGAATGGAGACGTGTCGTCTTCAGCGATGAGAGTCGCTTCTGCCTTGGTGCCAATGATGGTCGTATGCGTGTTTGGCGCCGTGCAGGTGAGCGCCACAATCAGGACTGCATACGACCGAGGCACACAGGGCCAACACCCGGCATCATGGTGTGGGGAGCGATCTCCTACACTTGCCGTACACCACTGGTGATCGTCGAGGGGACACTGAATAGTGCACGGTACATCCAAACCGTCATCGAACCCATCGTTCTACCATTCCTAGACCGGCAAGGGAACTTGCTGTTCCAACAGGACAATGCACGTCCGCACGGCCTTCCTTAAAAATGGGAATAATCTTCGCGTCTTTCCAATCGTTAGGTACCGTTCGTTGCTAAAGCGATCTACGATACGTTATTGCTACAAGGGGAGCAAGTTCTTTCGCATAATCTTTATAGAATCTTATAGGTATCTCATGTGGTCCTGGAGCCCTTCCACTACTCAGCAATTGTAGCCGCTTTTCAATTCCGCAATCAGTTATCTCAATATCTGCCATTTCGATATCCGTACGACGATTGAAAGGAGGGACAATGTTACGATCTTCCACGGTGAAACAACTTCGGAAGACCGAATTCAGTATTTCGGCCCTCTCTCTGTTATCTTCCGTTACGATGCCGGTGTGGTCGCTGAGAGAATGGATAGATGATTTTTGTTGTGACTGACAATTCGCAATTTTTCACAACACAACTTTTATTGATGTAAGTTCACACGGTTGATGACTGAAGATACAAACGAAAGGTGACAATAACGAAAAAAGTCTCCTAATTGAGGCAAACAAAAGTTCACTTCTTATTTTCCACAAAGGTTCGTGGTAACACACTCACACACTAATAACGGTCCAATTCCGAGACGAAGACGTAATCTTCGACGGTTGCAGTACACGAGGTCGGCATCCGCCTTGAACTGAACTTCGGTCCTGGTTCTAACCCCTAAATAGCTGTCTTCAGCCAATCAGATTTCGGCGTAGTGATACTTCCTGCAGGCCGTGGCTCGAGCTCCCCCTGCAGGAAGTAGTGCTCGGAATGTCTGTTTCCATTATCTTGTGTGTAAATAGCCGGTGTTTACCATAGTGCTTTTGGGTACGCCTTTGGGCATAAACAACCTCGTCCTCTGTGGTGTTATATGGATTGCCGGCCCTCAGGGACTATCTTGGCTCCCGTATAACAATTTTGACCCACTTACTCATTTTACATACTATCAAATATCTCTTAGGGTTTTTATTCAGGTCGGTTGACAACGTCTTACTTTCAGAATCATTGAACTGTTCTCTCATTACTCTCCTTACACTCAGTTTTGCTTCGTTCAACTTTTGTTCGTCAGCTAGCTTCTCTTGAGACGAAGTGCTCTTTGTTTACGTAGCGTTTTTCTAACACGGCTGTTAAAGTGTGGTGGATATTTCACATTCCTTAAAACCTTACTCGGAACGTACTTGTCTAGGTCACATTGAATGTTGCCTCTCAATTTCATCACTGCTGGGATATTCTGAAATTTGTATCCTGTCATCCTTGCTGGGCTAGTATATCTCCCTACCTTTCTTTACATTCCTTGCAGTACCCGTCGTCATAGATGCCGTCATAGCCTTATGATCACTGATACCTTCCTCTACGGTAACTGATTCGGTAAGTTCAGACCTGTTTATTGTCAGGAGGTCAAAGACGTTACCCTCACGAGTTGGTTCTCTAACAATCTGCTCGAGGTGATTTTCGGACCAGACATCCAGAACAATGCCACACGATTCCCTGTCTCTGGCGCCAGTTTTGATGGCATAACACTCCCAGTCTATACTTGGAAAGCTGAAGCCACCCCCAACTACAATGGCATGATCAGTAAAATTACTAATGATATTCTGCAACTTCTGTCTTAAGCGCTTTACAACTACAGATCCTGACCCAGGTGGTCTATAAAAGCATCTGATATTATTTTGGACCGTTCTTTGATACTCAGTTTCACCTAGATTAATTCACATTCGGAATCCATGATAACCCCTGGATTTTATCGAATTTTTACTGCGATAAACACGCCGCCACCTATCCCTGTGATAAACATTCCAATCTCAACTTAGGATTTCGTTGTCGTTGACGTCTGGTTTCAACCAGCATTCTGTTCCCAATAGTATCTCTTCATTATAATCTTCAGTAAGCGATACTAATTCTGGGACCTTTCCTTGGGTGATCCTGCAGTTTACTAAAATCATATTAATCTTTTCTATCTCTGATCTGCGAGGACCAAGACTCTCTGAGGTCGCTGTGGCTGATTAAACAGGCAAATCGTCTTTACTCCGAAGGGAAGGGTTCTCTAACCGAACAAATTCCCATGTGCACGCCACAAGTACTCCGCTACCCTAGTAGCCGCTTCTTGCATTTAGTGCACGCCTGACCTATTAAGGAGAACCCTACAATTCTGCCCCCGATAGCGGAGGTCGAGAAATTCGCATCCGATACTTTCGCAGGATAGTCTGAGGCTCTGGTTTAGATCCAACACTCTACTCCAAACCAGAGGACCGCAATCACTCCTGAGTACGAAGCTACAAATAGACAGCTCAGCCTGCACCCTGCGTGTGTTGCTAGTTGCCTTCACCAAATCAGCCATCCGCCGAAAGGAGCCCAGGGTGGCGTCAAAACCCAAGCGGTAGGCGTCATTCGTGCCGACATGTGCCACTACATGCAGCTGGTTGCACCCAGTGCTCTCGATATCCGCCGGCAGGGCCTCCTCCACATAACCGCCCGGCAAACGTACCGAATGAACGTCGGAATTCTTTCTCGCCTTGCCTGCTATCTCCCTGAGGGGCTCCATCACCCACCTTGGAGCTCCCAATGACTAGCATACCCACCCTCTGTACTTGTCCGGACTGGGCAGGAAAATCGACAGCTGGCCCAACAGGAAAGGCACCCCGTACTGGCTCAGAGTTATCATCAGCACTGGGTACCACCTCGTACCTGTTGCTAAGACTTAGGGAGCCAGCCGCACGGCCTGTTCATTCTTTCCCCTTCCGCCCAGTGACGTGCGTACTGCTCCAATGATAATTCATAAAGAAATAATGGTTCAAATAAATGTTCTTAGTTGAATACCCACCACTGTTTGCCAGCCACTCTGGAGTGAGAACGGACTGGTCAGATGTCGCGTATCAGAAGCCGCAGCGACGTCCAGGTCACCTGGGGATTCCAGTGGCACCAAAAGTGTCGCAGGTCTCGTCACTGCCGCCCCGACGTCACCGCAAATTTGAGCATTAGCTGGAAGCTTGTCGACGGAAGCCAACGCAGCTTCCAGCGGTTTCCGGACAGCAGCCAATTCTCCTTGTGCCCGCTCACAACAAGCACAGTCGTTATCCATATCGTACTGTGTATAAAATAGAGGTAGGTTCTCGAAAGGCACTACTAAGTTTGAAGTGTATACAAAATATACCAAAGGAGAATAAGGTAACACTAAAAATTGCTGTCCAGATTTCTTACTGTATTCTGAGACTGTAAGCTATTAAACAGAAGTAAATTTATGTACTGAAGTTGATGTATTTGCAGACGCCTGTTATAAGAAATCCTGTTTGTCGAAAGTTACTGCACGAGATAAATATTCAGACTAGAACGCTGATATGAACTGTTTACTATCTACTCGCACAAAATAAAGACTTAGTGACGTGACGTAGTTTCTGGCGTCGGGAAAATTTACATTAGGAAGCAGCCCCACACAAGGATATTCACAAGACTTACGCAACAACAAAAACTACGATTAATTTTCTATCCACTAGCCTACACAGTAAAATAAACAGGTACAGTTCACTTCTTTACAGAAGAACGTGAAAAAAAATCTAAATTAATTTACAGTTTATCAGACAAGTGTGGCTGCTGCTGCTCTGCTGCGCGTCCTCTCGGTTTTGCGGCTGGCGCTAACCAGAATTATACACAGAAGATTGGGAAATAATTTTGATGATATGTTAGATGAGGATTAGTTTGGCTTCAGGAAATGTAAAGGAGCTAGTAAGGCAGTTCCGACGTTAGGATTGATCATGGAAGCATGAGTAAGGAAAACTCAAGACGGGTTCATAGGATTTGTCGACCTGGAGAATCTTTCGACAATTTAAAATGATGCAAGATATTCGAAATCCTGAGAAAAATAGTAGTAAGCTATAGGAAAAGTCGAGGGAATATACAATATTTACAAGAACCGAAAGGGAACAATAAGACTAACAGATCAAGAATGATATGCTCTGATAAAAAGGATGTTAGATAGGGGTGCAGTTTTTCACCTCTACTGTTTAATCCATACACAGAAGAACCTATGATGGAAATTAAAGAACGGTTCAAGAGTACGATTAAAATACAGTGTAAAAGGATATCAAAAAGATTCGCCGATGACATTGCTATCCTCAGTGAAATTTAAGAAAAATTACGGGATCTGTTCACTGGAATGAACAGAATATGGATTGAGAGCAAACCGCAAAAAAGCAAATGTAAAGAGATGTAGCAGAAATGAGAATAGCTACAAACTTAAAATCAAAATCCGTGACGATGTTGAAGATGTAAATGAATTCTGCTACCTTGGAACAAAAATGACCCGGGATAGATGAAGCAAGGGAGAGAAGTTTACTGGAATAGGCCTTATTTTGAGGATGAAATTTCTGAGCATGTACGTTTGAAGTACATCACTGTAGTATAGAGAATCATGGACAGTAGGAAAACCAGAAAAGAAGAGAACAGACTGGGAGGGAATAAGGTGTTTCGAAAGTGATTAATTCTGTTACGCACTGTAGAAACTTTGTTTCTACAAAGACCAGAAATGAGTTTATGCTCGTCACATGACTCTTACACTCGGTGGCATGCCTCTGGTGTTTCGGAATTTAACCGCGGAGGATAATTTAGTAGGAAACCCTCTCGTTCCTGGCCTGAGGCTGTGGTTCTTGTTCACTGCAGTAATTATTGCCTGCAATGCGGTACAACCGGCTGCATAATTGCAGAACAAGAGATGTGGAAGGTTCTGTTTCACGAGAACGGTCCACGAGGTGTTCCTCGTCTCAGAATAGATCCAGTACATCTGCGACTGCGAGATACGATGAAGAAGGCGAGACGGATGCGAAGACCGATTGGGACGTTGAGTGCGAGGTGGTTCGCCGCTGCGGGATTCAATTAACTAAAGAGCTCTTCCTGAAAGTGTTTTCTGTCCCTGTTTTCCCACAGAGATTGCCTCGCTGTCACCCTTTACTGCTGCGATCGGCGCTAAACTCGATACACCCGCAGGTGCGCATTATTGTGTTGCGTTGCAACGTAAAATATACCAGGAAATTCGAATATAATTATTTTCGATTAAAGAAGGTTGATCCATTAAAAACGAGGTCGCTAGAAACGGCGGCAATCGTAGGTGGATAATTTGGGTGGGTGTATAGAAGATAGCGTATCGGCAGTCACATAAAGGGAATTCGGAGAATAATGAAAATCTGTCTCAATATAGCGGTATGGATCTTCGACCCCACTCACTCTGTAAATAATGTGAAACGAGTCAGTTGCTAGACTACCATTTTAATTCTTATTAGTTTCTATTAATCATTTTTCGATCAGGCAAGGGTGACACTACTTCCCTTTCTGCTCTAGTAATGCCACCTTTTACATTAAAATGGAACACAGACGATTGCAAAGGTCAATTGAACTTTTAATAACGTAAACCCTATTAATTATGTCTATTTGTTTTGCATGTTGCATGCCTGCTGGTCAGAGGGATCCATCCCCAAAGGGACAGTTTAGCTCGAGATCTAAGGAACCCTGTTGCACGCAGAAGGCAGTCCCCTCGCCACCACCCTCCCGGAAAGCCCAGTCACAGAGGCTGACCGTGGCTTGGCAGGGCGTTATGCCGAAGGCGCATCGGTGATGCAGCCGGGTTGTTTCTTCGAAGAAACTGGAAAGCGGTCTGGTTAATAGGTCACACAAAAGAGTCCGGAGCAATGTGGAATAATGCAATACCTGGAAGTACGTGAGATCTGAGCGTTTCTTTACACAGTGTCCTATCCAAACTAAACTGTCTACCGTGGTGCTTGCTGATGACAGGGCAGACACCGGTCGTAAAAGAATAGAGTGTGTGAAGCCGGAACGGCAGATAAAATGTTGCCAGGTCCGTGGAAGTGCAAAACTTGTGGAACGTTGGGCGCGCTTTGAAAAAAAGGTAAGTCCAGCGTGCAGCTTTCTGTTGTTAGGTCACGTATTTTATTAACGCAGTTGTTGAAGAAGATAGCGCAAAAAAAAAAAAAAAAAAAAAAAAAACAGTAGACGTGGTCGGGCAACGTTCTCCGAGAAGAGCAAACACGGTGCTTGCTTACATTACTTTCGGCTATAGCTTCTCCCGAGAGTGCTAATTGGCCTCGAGACTGCTAGTACTTCGTTTAATTCGAAAAAAATACGAAATTGACCTGCGGTTAAATGAACTTTTCAGATTAAAGAGGCAAGTTTTATTATGTGGTTAATGTGTACCAGTGGTCTACCAGTAGCATCGTTCTTTCGTAATGAAAACGTCCTCGGTCTCGGGTTCGAAAAAAAAAAATCATCAGCAATGGCGGCCGAACACATTCGGTATAAAAGGCACCCTCATTTTGCCAACGGCCGTGTCAAAGAGGTCGAAGAAGCGGACTGAAGTTTAGAGGACTCTCTTGCCCTTCATGTAGGAAACTGCCCCTAATAGGCGGAAGAATCAGCAATGATAAAGGGCATGAGAATGCAGAAGGCAGTTGAAACCATAGCGTCACAGACATGTAACGTGCATCCACAGGACAAGTCGCCTGTAATTGAAAGACTGTCATGACAACATTCTCATTGACAAAATATACCGAACTAGTCACCCAGTTCGGAACTCTGGGAGGGGCCTGCCAATAGGGATGTGATCGTGAGAAAAAAGATTGAATAACTAAAGAAAGGATGACGTTCTACGAGTCAGGGAGTGGAAAGTTAGAAGTTTGAACTTGGTAGGGAAGCTAGAAAATCTGAAAGAGGAAATGCTAGGGCTCAATTTAGATAGAGTGGGCATCAGTGAAATGGAAAGAAGACAAGGATTTCTGGTCAGACGATTATAGGGTAGTATCATCAGAGCAGAAAATGGTATAACGGGAGTTACTGTGAACAGTGCAGTAATAGGGTTGTTCTCATCAAAATCGAAACGAAACCTACACCAACTTCAATATTTCAGCATAAATGCCGACGTCGCAAGCAGATGATGAAGAGTTGGAGAAGCTATATGACGATACTGAACAGGTAATTCAGTAGGTGAACGGAAATGGGAATCTAATAGTCATGGAGAACTGGAATGTGATTGTAGGTGAAGGAGTAGAAGAATGGGTTATTTCAGACAGCGAGCTTCATAGTAGGAACGAGAGGCTCCAGCTCTCAGTTGATATACGTCTTCAGAGTGGCAAGTTGTTTACCTTCTTCTATGTCTTCCGTCAGTATATTTATTAAATTTCGTGCGTGTTTCTCTGACTAAGAGGTTTTACCTCGCTTGTGTGTAAGTGTAAATTCATCCAGTCTTTAGCGCAATACGTGCTCACTGAACAGCCACCTACGTGGCTCGTTAGAGCATCAGCGTCTGTTAGTGACACTTCCGGAGTGTATCAGGTTGCTTATCCAGAACTGTCTACGTTTATTGTTCACTTCTTCAGTTAGTCTTGCTAGGATGGCTAGGATGTGTGCATGCCGTGTGCGGACGCAGGAGTAGTTGGCCGCAGTTCGCGAACAGCTGAGTGTGCTTTTGACTACGATCGGTCACCTTCAGGCTGCTGCCTCGGGGTGTAGCGATGGTAGAGAATCTGGCGCGTCGCAATGGGCATCTCAGGTGTCGCCTCCTTCGTCCGCGGGCTCTGCTTCCGAGGCACTTATTAGTGCACCAATTTGCTCGCCTGGCCTCGCTCATTCGCCCTGTAAGTGGACAGGTGGTGGTTCCTTCAACAGGGTCCGAGCAGACTCACGGGGGGGGGGGGGGGGAGGAGTTATCTTGTTATTGCGAGCTCCAATGTTAGGCGCGTTATGGCGCCACATAGGCAGATAGCGTTCAGGGCTGGAAAGAAAGCAAATGTGCAGACGGTATGTCTCCCGGGGTATCTCATCTGAGATGTGAGGAGGGCTTGCCAGTGGCTACCGAGCGTGCAGGGTGCAGACGTCTGACATGTTGTGGCTCACGTTGGCACAAAGATGCCTGTCGCATGGCTTCTGAGGCGACCCTCAGTTCGTACAGACGGCTGGTGAGGACTACTGGCCTCACGTGTGGGTGCAAGCAGGGCCCGCAGTTTGCGGCATCGTTCCCAGACTTGATCGGGGTCCTTTGGTTTCGAGCCAAGTGGAGGTTCTCATCCAAATGCTTCATCGACTCTGTGATGGTCTTAGCTGCAGATTTCTATACCTGCGTTATCTTGTTGGAATTTGTTGGACTCCCCTTGATAGGTCAGTGGTTTTTACACAAAGGAAGCCTCTGCTCTGATAGCGGAGTGCTTGTGGAGTGTACATGATAGCTTTTTAGGCCAAGCAGTACTTTGAGGAGCTCAGGGGGAACTCATCAATAGATATGCAGCAAGGGAAGTCAAACGGCTTCCAGAATACGGACATTTCTACTGTCACAATTTTATCAGTAAACTGTCAAAGTTGTTACTGCCTTCCAAGAAAGTTCTCGCGCTCAGATTATTCTTGGGGCCGAATGCTTGCTGAAACCTGAAGTGGAAAGCTCTCAGATATTTAGCGAGTCGTGGAAAGTACATTGGAAAGACGGATTAGAGACCATAAAAGGGGGAATGTTCAATGCAATTGACAAAAATATCGTCTCTATTGAGGTAGAAGTTGAGTGTCATAGTGAAGTCATCGTATAACAGGTGTACGTCAAACAAAGTTAATTGTTGGACGTTTATACAGGCCGCCCGATTCTGCAATGACAGTTTTAGAGCCATTCAAAGAATGTCTACCGTTAACAGCGCGTAAATACCCAGATCATACAGTATTGGTTAGAGGTGACTTTAACCTGCCGAGTATAGACGGGGACGTCTATGGATTCATTCAGAGACAGATTATCATGCGGAGTGCTTTTGAACACGTTTCTGAAACTTGTCTTGAGCAGCTGCCCACACGTAGTGGATATATCTTAGACCTTGTAGCCACAAATAGGCTAAACCTTATTAAAAATGTCAGTATAGAAACGGGGATTAGCGATCATGCTGTCATTATAGCAATATGATTACGAAAGTTATTAAATCAGTCCAGAAGGCTAGGAGAGTTTTCCTGCTACGCAGAGTAGATAAGGAGTTATTGTCCAATATCCGTAACTTCTGTTTGTTGTAGAATTCTTGGACATATTCTCAGTTCGAATATAACAATCTTTCTCGAGACTGAGAAACTTACGTGCACGAATCCACATGGTTTTAAAACGAATCTCTCATGTAAAACTCAGCTTGCCCTTTTCTGACATGATATACTGAGAACTATCCATGGAGTGGCGAACTGTGTGAGTGCCTCCTGACACACCATCCATCTGTCACGCCTCCCAATAGTCGCCACCTACAAAAGTACCCCACATCTGACACCACCTGTCGGTTCCTAAGGGAAGAGGAGGTGGTCGTAACCTGTGTACGTCGGTGGGCGCAGTAAAATAAGATTGGGTTTTAACCCTTTATCTCTGCAAATGCATCTCTTCTTTAGCGATGCTACGGCGGTCCTCTGTCACTGCTGCTCCGGTTGCGCCGCGAGGGCCCGGCAGCTACTCAGGATGCTGCGTTTCCACCATCCACACTCGAAGAAGGTGGCGCGTGCGTGTGTGGCGTAAGACGCTGACCTAGGAGGTCCACGATCCCCTCCCGTAACTGTGGCTTATCTCTGCTCTCTGAACCGCGATAACGGTTGCCGTGTGGTGGAGAAGTGCGCCGACTCTGGCCTGCAGTGCAGGAAGGCCCCGTAAGGCCCCGTGGCTCCGCTGAAGTGTCAGGAACGCTGGTGTCCCGGCCCAAGTCGACACAGAAGACCCCCAGGCTTTCCCATCTGCGTTGGAAGCCGTCAGCAGCCCCGAACTCGTGACTGGTGATTATGCAGAGGAAGACATCTCTCCGGCGGCTGTTGTCGGCGTTGAATACGAGCAGGAAATCTACAGCAAACTTATTACCCAGCGTTAATACCATGTCAGGGAGTCGAGTACGCGCGTCCTGTGCGCTATCGATCCTTCCGACCAACTCCCCTCTGAATTCAAATGCTGGAGTATTTATAATGCGAAATATTGGCTGTTTTTGACCCAACGTCACTTGTAATGACCGCATAGGCTTTCCTAATACGAATGTATCTGCGATTCATATCGCTTAACAAATTTGTTATACCAACATACTGCTCCGTAACAATATTCAGCGTGCCTTCTTGCGTTAGCGACGGTGGCTTCTTACTTCACGTAACAAGGTGGCGTGATACTTCTCAGTCGTATTGCTTTACTAAGCTCCTGATGATGCTAGCTACCCAGTTCGCGCAAAACGCTGATGTCCTGCTTTCCGGCTGACGTGCAACGTGATGAAACGCTGCCGTTTCGTTTCGCGCTTGTTCACACTCCCGCAAGGAACACAAAGTGAACGAGGTCTCGCTATTATGAAATTATACGGCCATCGGCCTGATACAGGTTCTTACGTAACGACATATTGTGCACTATCCGTCTTTCCTCGTAGGTTATTCATATTTTTTTCAGAATTTCGAACATCCTCCGTTCCACACTGTCAACTGCGATTGCTAGGTCGAAAATCCTAAGATAGTGTCTTGAATTTTCTTCTGTCTTGTCCCCATTATCAAGCAAAGCGTGAGAAATGCCTCCTTGGCGCCTTTACCTTCCCCAAAGCCAAACTAGTCGTCACCTAACAAATCTTCAGTTTTCTTTTCTATTCTTGTGCAAGTCGTTGTTGTCAGAAGCTTGGATCCACGAGCTGTTAAGCTGATTGTACGGTAGCTCTCGCACATGTTTGCCCTTGCTGATTTCGGAACTGTGAGGATAGTATTTTTCTGGCAGACTGATGGTACCTCGCTAGTCTCATAGTTTTTACACTCCAACTTCATTATTGGATTGTTTGCCACTTCCCCACTGATTTTGGAAATTCCCTTGAAGTGTTATCTGTTTCTTCTGCCTTGTTTGATTTTAAGTCGTCGAAAGCTATTTTAAAGACTGATCATAATACTGGATCTCCGTTCTCGTTCCTGACTACTTGTGTATCTTCTTGTACCACGTCATCAGGTAAGTCCTTCCCTTCATAGACGCCTTCAGAGAACTCTCCTCAGGGTTTAACAGTGGAGCTCCTTTCGCAGTCATGTTCACGTCCTTGCCTTTAACTTCAGCGAAAGTTATTTTTACTTTTCTATATGTTTAGAGTGTCCTGAAGGCGATCATTTCCACAGCGATTTCCTCATACTTTTCCTGCAGTCGTTTCATTTCAGTTTCCCAGCGCTTCCTATTGACTTCATTTCTAAGAGACTTTCCTGAACGTATTTTTATTTAGTTCGTCCAGCATGTAATTGAAGTATTTCTTATGTCATCCACAGTATCTTTTGAGATGACTTTATTTTACCTATACGTGTCTTTTTAACTTCTGAAATTGCCCTTTTAACGCTCTCTGTTCAACGGAAATGCGTACTATAGCATCTACTACTACAGTATCTACACCATCCGAGAACTTCAGACGTACTTGATCATTTCTTAATACTTCACTGTTTGGCTAGTAAAATGTAACAAGATTGCCTCCGAATGTAGAGACAAACAGGTTATGGGATTAACGAGAGTGATAGTACTAATACAGGCTGTAGTTTGAATATTATTTGTCACTTGTTATGGGGGTAAAGGAAACAACTATAACAACTATGACAGTTTTAAATATAACAGATGGCATTTGCATCATAATACTTTAGAATCCAAAGGGAAACTGGCTGGTAAAATGTATATTGTGAAGAGTACGGGTTCGAAGGTGACTGCAGCCGTGCCAAGGGAGGTGGAAGTCTTGCGAATGATGCTGTGTACGGTATTCAGAGACGGAGGAGGCCTAAGTAGAAATAAAGACCTTGTTTGTTACGCGATAGGTATCGAACCAACTAATACACTGCAAACCTGTCACAGGTGCACACGTAATAGCAATCACAGTAGTACGTAAGGAATTGTTCCACATCGCTAGTACATGTGTGTGGTAAGACATGCTCTCTGTGCGTCAACGTCTCTCGTAAGCAGAATGCAGATCATTCGTGGCCGGAACTGCAGCTGATGGCTGTCCCTATAACGAGCAGAGTGAGAATTTTACAATCACTAAAGCTCCAATATTAAAAATAAATTTAAAGAGGATTATTGACTAAAATGAGTGAATATAAATGAATAAAACTCTGCTTCCAGCGGAGTGCGCTGTTTTGAAACGTGCTGGCTGGCTGAAACTGTGTGCGGGTCATAATGGGAGCCCTGGAACGTTCCTTTCTCTGACAGAGCTCTCAGCCACCGAGTCATTCATCACGTCTCACGATGCCTCCTCACAGCTTCGTTCCTGCCAGTAACTCCTTCTACTTTACCAGCGTGAAAGGGATGCTGTATAATTTTCATGAGTATCACTCCCGATACGAACCACAGTTTTATTCTGCCAGGAAATTTTAAAACTGGACTTCTTCCATGCATTTTACAGTTCGAGTTCCAAATTTCGAAACTTGTGCAACATTGGCGCATTAGTATCTCCCATGAAGTGTTGTGTTACTGTGTAGTATCTTTTAGGACACTAGTTGTGTACAAGAATGAATCCATTCATTTAGCCAAATGTGAAGACGTGAAAGAGATCGTATGGGTTTTGTAGATTTTAAGCGCTTGATTTAGAGATGGAAAATGACGAAAATACCATTGTACTGAAACAAACTATAGTTAATACCAAAGGTACTTTCAGAAAAAATTATTTTCCAATCATACGTGATGAATCCAAATATAAGTACTAAATATGATTGCAATCTGCTTTCCGTGGCAGATGGTGTTGCGAAGCAGCAGTCATCCTGATTGACAGTAACGCCTATTTTGCAGCATATCCTACCAATAGCGCCAGAGCCTCATCATTTGGCTTGATGTAGTACTCATGAGCCGACACCCAACCCAGCCACTGATGCAGCGCTATCCACCCGTGTTACAGACGGCCGCATGGTGAAGTGACCTGCCGCACGTCTCAAGTAGGTCTTCAGAGCGCAGTGGTTCTTGTTTACGTTGCCGTAGCTGTAGTTTTGAACCACTTACACGTGTACGGCGACGATTAGAATCGCCTGCCAAACGTGTTTCCTTCTTAGAGTTGATTATTGAGTGGTAATTTAAAATATGGAAATTTGATTTGTGTGTAGTAAACGAGGTAATTTGGAGGACTGATAAGGTAAGTAAGGAGGAGCTTCTCCATAGAATCAGTGAGGAAAGGAATCTACTGAAAACACAAAAAAGAAGAAGGAATAGAATAGCAGGACATCAGTTAAGGCATCGTGGAACAGTTTTCATGGTATTAAAGGGAGTTTAGTTGGCAAAAACAGCAGAGGAAGAGAGAGACTGGAATACACCGAGCAAAGAGCTGAGGGCGCAGGTTGCAAGTGCGTTGAAGAATTTGGTACAGAAGAGTAATTCATGGAGGGCCTCATCACACCAGTCAGAAGATTGATGAGTCTTCCCCCCACCCCCCGCACTCACCTGACACCCACCACCCCCCCCCCCCCCACCCAACCTAAAAAAGTGTAATGTAAGCAATATCTGTGGTTTAGAATTTGCTCAGTATTGGCTCAGAAATTCATGCCGCATTGATATTGCTTCTAGAAGCTTGTTTGGGAAGGCGTTGCATTCGTGTAGTTCTTCTATTGTCCCAGGGACATGTGTATGTTGGGAAGTGCTTTTTCTGTGCAATATTCCTTAACGACTCCCTCAAATTTCCATTTAAAAGTTTCGAAATATTAGTTCGTCCTCATAGTTACTGCAATAAATCCTTTCACGTTTGAAGCAGTCAAAACCCATCATATTACAACATCAACAAGCAGTTGTATGTTATATACCTCTTCTTTTTTTGTGTTTGCTGCCACCCTGTCTGGAACCGGAAAAAGTGTGGATAGCAGTAGATGGACTACGTTTCTCCTGGACGACTTTTTATTGTTCCCAGATCTCCTCTCCCTACCCCTATAATGCCACGTACTGTTACCAGATTTACTGAAGATGGCAGATCCAAGATTGTGGACAGATGAGTTTCCCGATTTTCGGAGAAGGACACACGACCACTCATCGAACTACAGCTAAGTTTCCCAGAAAAGGGCAAGCTGAGTTTTACATGAGAGATTCGTTTTTAAAACCATGCGGATTCGTGCACGTAAGTTTCTCAGTCTCGAGAAAGATTGTTATATTCGAACTGAGAATATGTCCAAGAATTCTACATCAAAAAAATGGTTCAAATGGCTCTGAGCACTATGCGACTTAACTTCTGAGGTCATCAGTCGCCTAGAACTTAGAACTAATTAAACCCAACTAACCTAGGGACATCACACACATCCATGCCCGAGGCAGGATTCGAACCTGCGACCGTAGCGGTCACGCGGTTCCAGACTGAAGCGCCTTTAACCGCACGGCCACACCGGCCGGCAAATCTACAACAAACAGAAGTTACGGATATTGGACAATAACTCCTTATCTACTCTGTGTAGCAGGAAAACTCTTCTAGCCTTCTGGACTGATTTAATAACTTTCGTAATCATATTGCTGTAATGACAGCATGATCGCTAATCCCCGTTTCTATACTGACATTTTTAATAAGGTTTAGCCTATTTGTGGCTACAAGGTCTTAGATATAACCACTACGTGTGGCCAGCTGCTCAAGACAAGTTTCAGAAACGTGTTCAAAAGTACTCCGCATGATAATCTGTCTGTGAATGAATCCATAGACGTTCCCGTCCATACTCGGCAGGTTAAAGTCACCTCTAACCAATACTGCATGATCTGCGTATTTACGCGCTGTTAACGGTAGACATTCTTTGAATGGCTCTAAAACTGTCATTGCAGAATCGGGCGGCCTGTATAAACGTCCAACAATTAACTTTGTTTGACGTACACCTGTTATACGATGACTTCACTATGACACTCAACTTCTACCTCAATAGAGACAATAATTTTGTCAACTGCATTGAACATTCCCCCTTCTATGGTCTCTAATCCGTCTTTCCAATGTACTTTCCATGACTCGCTAAATATCTGAGAGCTTTTCGCTTCAGGATTCAGCAAGCACTCGGCCCCACGAATAATCTGAGCGCGAGAACTTTCTTGGAAGGCGGTAACAACTTTGACAATTTACTGATAAAATTGTGACAGTAGAAATGTCCGTATTCTGGAAGCCGTTTGACTTCCCTTGCTGCATATCTATTGACGAGTACCCCATGAGCTCCACAAAGTACTGCTTGGCCTAAAAAGCTATCATGTGCACTCCACGAGCACTCCGCTACCAGAGCAGAGGCTTCCTTTGTGTAAAAACCACTGACCTATCAAGGGGAGTCCTACAAATTCCAACAAGATAACGCAGGTATAGAAATCTTCAGCCAAGACCATCACAGAGTCGATGAAGCATTTGGATAAGACCCTCCACTTGGCTCGAAACCAAAGGACCCCGATCAAGTCTGGGAACGATGCCGCAAACTGCGGGCCCTGCTTGCACCGACACGCGAGGCCAGTAGTCTTCAGCAGCCGTCTGTACGAACTGAGGGTCGCCTCAGAAGCCATGCGACAGGCATCTTTGTGCCAACGTGAGCCACAACATGTCAGACGTCTGCACCCTGCACGTTCGGTAGCCACAGGCAAGCCCTCGTCCACATCTCGGATGAGATACGCCGGGAGACATACCGTCTGCACATTTGCTTTCTTTCCAGCCCTGAACGCTATCTGCCTATGTGGCGCCATAACGCGCCTAACATTGGAGCTCGCAATAACAAGATAACTCCTCCCCCCCCCCCCCACCCCGTGAGTCTGCTCGGACTCTGTTGAAGGAACCGCCACCTGTCCACTTACAGGGTGAATGAGCGAGGGCAGGCGAGCAAATTGGTGTACTAATAAGTGCCTCGGAAGCAGAGCCCGCGGACAAAGGAAGCGACACCTGAGATGCCCCATGCGACGCGCCAGATTCTCTACCATCGCTACACCCCGAGGCAGCAGCCTGAAGGTGACCGATCGTAGTCAAAAGCACATTCAGCTGTTCGCGAACTGCGGCTAACTACTCCTGCGTCCGCACACGGCATGCACACATCCTAGCCATCCTAGCAGGACTAACTGAAGAAGTGAACAATAAAAGAAGACAGTTCTCGATATGCAACCTGATACACTTCGGAAGTGTCACTAACTGACGCTGATGCTCTAACGAGCCACGTAGGTGGCTGTTCAGTGAGCACGTATTGCGCTAAAGACTGGATGAATTTACACTTACACACAAGCGAGGTAAAAGCTCTTAGTCAGAGAAACACGCACGAAATTTAATAAATATACTGACGGAAGACATAGAAGAAGATAAACAACTTGCCACTCTGAAGACGTATATCAACTGAGAGCTGGAGACTCTCGTTCCTACTGTGAAGCTCGCTGTCTGAAATAACCCATTCTTCTACTCCTTCACCTACAACCACATTCCAGTTCTCCATGACTATTAGATTCCCATTAACGTTCACCTACTGAATTACCTGTTCAGTATCGTCATATAGCTGCTCCAACTCTTCATCATCTGCTTGCGACGTCGGCATTTATGCTGAAATATTGAAGTTGGTGTAGGTTTCGTTTCGATTTTGATGTGAACAACCCTATTACTGCACTGTTCACAGTAACTCCCGTTATACCATTTTCTGCTCTGATGATACTACCCTATAATCGTCTGACCAGAAATCCTTGTCTTCTTTCCATTTCACTGATGCCCACTCTATCTAAATTGAGCCCTAGCATTTCCTCTTTCAGATTTTCTAGCTTCCCTACCAAGTTCAAACTTCTAACATTCCACTCCCTGACTCGTAGAACGTCATCCTTTCTTTAGTTATTCAATCTTTTTTCTCACGATCACATCCCTATTGGCAGGCCCCTCCCAGAGTTCCGAACTGGGTGACTAGTTCGGTATATTTCGGTATATTTTGTCAATGAGAATGTTGTCATGACAGTCTTTCAATTACAGGCGACTTATGCTGTTGATGCACGTTACATGTCTGTGACGCTATGGTTTCAACTGCCTTCTGCATTCTCATGCCCTTTATCATTGCTGATTCTTCCGCCTATTAGGGGCAGTTTCCTACATGAAGGGCAAGAGAGTCCTCTAAACTTCAGTCCGCTTCTTCGACCTCTTTGACACGGCCGTTGGCAAAATGAGGGTGTCTTTTATACCGAAAGTGTTCGGCCGCCATTGCTGATGATTTTTTTTTCGAACCCGAGACCGAGGACGTTTTCATTACGAAAGAACGATGCTACTGGTAGACCACTGGTACACATTAACCACATAATAAAACTTGCCTCTTTAATCTGAAAAGTTCATTTAACCGCTGGTCAATTTCGTATTTTTTTCGAATTAAACGAAGTACTAACAGTCTGGAGGCAAATTAGCACTCTCGGGAGAAGCTATAGCCGAAAGTAATGTAAGCAAGCACCGTGTTTGCTCTTCTCGGAGAATGTTGCCCAACCTCGTCTACTGTTTTTTTTTTTTTTTTTTTTTGCACTCTCTTCTTCAACAACTGCGTTAATAAATTACGTGACCTAACAACAGAAAGCTGCACGCTGGACTTTCCTTTTTTTCAAAGCGCGCCCAACATTCCACAAGTTTTGCACTTCCATGGACCTGGCAACATTTTATCTGCCGTTCCGGCTTCACACACTCTATTCTTTTACGACCGGTGTCTGCCCTGTCATCAGCAAGCACCACGGTAGACAGTTTAGTTTGGATAGGACACTGTGTAAAGAAACGCTCAGATCTCACGTACTTCCAGGTATTGCTTTATTCCACATTGCTCCGGACTCTTTTGTGTGACCTATTAACCAGACCGCTTTCCAGTTTCTTCGAAGAAACAACCCGGCTGCATCACCGATGCGCCTTCGGCATAATGCCCTGCCAAGCCACGGCCAGTCTCTGTGACTGGGCTTTCCGGGAGGGTGGTGGCGGGGGGACTGCCTTCTGCATGCAACAGGGTTCCTTAGATCTCGAGCTAAACTGTCCCTTTGGGGATGGGTCCCTCTGACCAGCAGGCATGCAACATGCAAAACAAGTAGACATAATTAATAGGGTTTACGTTATTAAAAGGTCAATTGACCTTTGCAATCGTCTGTGTTCCATTTTAATGTAAAAGGTGGCATTACTAGAGCAGAAAGGGAAGTAGTGTCACCCTTGCCTGATCGAAAAATGATTAATAGAAACTAATAAGAATTAAACTGGTAGTCTAGCAACTGACTCGTTTCACATTATTTACAGAGTGAGTGGGGTCGAAGATCCATACCGCTATATTGAGATAGATTTTCATTACTCTCAGAATTCCCTTTATGTGAATGCCGATACGCTATCTTCTATATACCCACCAAAATTATTCACCTACGATTGCCACCGTTTCTAGTGACCTAGTTTTATAGGATCAACCTTCTATAATCGAAAATAATTATATGCGAATTTCCTGGTATATTTTACGTTGCAACGCAACACAATAATGCGCACCTGCGGGTGTATCGACTTTAGCGCCGATCGCAGCAGTAAAGGGTGACAGCGAGGCAATCTCTGTAGGACAACAAGGACAGAAAACACTTTCAGGAAGAGCTCTTTAGTTAATTGAATCCCGCAGCGGCGGACCACCTCGCACTCAACGTCCCAATCGGTCTTCGCATCCGTCTCGCCTTCTTCATCGTATCTCGCAGTCGCAGATGTACTGGATCTATTCTGAGACAATGAACACCGCGTGGACCGTTCTCGTGAAACAGAACCATCCACCTCTCGTGTTCTGCAATTATGCAGCCGGTTGTACCGCATTGCAGGCAATAATTACTGCAGTGAACAAGAACCACAGCCTCAGGCCAGGAACGAGAGGGTGTTCCTACTAAATTATCCTCCGCGGTTAAATTCCGAAACACCAGAGGCATGCCACCGAGTGTAAGGGTCATGTGACGAGCAGAAACTCAATTCTGGTCTTTGTAGAAACAAAGTTTCTACAGTGCGTAACAGAATTAATCACTTTCGAAACACCTTATTCCCTCCCAGTCTGTTCTCTTCTTTTCTGGTTTTCCTACTGTCCATGATTCTCTATCCTACAGTGCTGTACTTCAAACGTACATGCTCAGAAATTTCATACTCAAAATAAGGCCTATTCCAGTAAACTTCTCTCCCTTGCTTCATCTATAACGATCATTTTTGTTTCAAGGTAGCAGAATTCCTTTACATCTTCAACATCGTCACGGATTTTGATTTCAAGTTTGTAGCTATTCTCATTTCTGCTACATCTCTTTACATTTGTTTTTTTGCGGTTTACTCTCAATCCATATTCTGTTCATTCCAGTGAACAGATCCCGTAATTTTTCTTAAATTTCACTGAGGATAGCAATGTCATCGGCAAATCTTTTGATATCCTTTTACACTGTATTTTAATCGTACTCTTGAACCGTTGTTTAATTTCCATCATAGGTTCTTCTGTGTATGGATTAAACAGTAGAGGTGAAAAACTGCACCCCTATCTAACACCCTTTTTATCAGAGCATATCATTCTTGATCTGTTAGTCTTATTGTTCCCTTTCGGTTCTTGTAATTATTGTGTATTCCCCAGTCTTTTCCTATAGCTTACTACTATTTTTCTCAGGATTTCGAATATCCTGCATCATTTTAAATTGTCGAAAGATTCTCCAGGTCGACAAATCCTATGATCCCGTCTTCAGTTTTCCTTACTCATGCTTCCATGATGAATCCCAACGTCGGAACTGCCTTACTGGCTCCTTTACATTTCCTGAAGCCAAACTAATCCTCATCTAACATATCATCAAATTTATTTCCCAATCTTCTGTGTATTATTCTGGTTAGCGGCAGCCGCAAAACCGAGAGGACGCGCAGCAGAGCAGCAGCAGTCGCACTTGTCTGATAAACTGTAAATTAATTTAGACTTTTTTTCACGTTCTTCGGTAAAGAAGTGAACTGTACCTGTTTATTTTACTGTGTAGGCTAGTGGATAGAAAATTAATCGTAGTTTTTGTTGTTGCGTAAGTCTTGTAAATATCCTTGTGTGGGGCAGCTTCCTAATGTAAATTTTCCCGACGCCAGAAACTACGTCACGTCACTAAGTCTTTATTTTGTGCGAGTAGATAGTAAACAGTTCATATCGGCGTTCTAGTTTGAATATTTATCTCGTGCAGTAACTTTCGACAAACAGGATTTCTTATAACAGGCATCTGCAAATACATCAACTTCAGTACATAAATTTACTTCTGTTTAATAGCTAACAGTCTCAGAATACAGTAAGAAATCTGGACAGCAATTTTTAGTGTTACCTTATTCTCCTTTGGTATATTTTGTATACACTTCAAACTTAGTAGTGCCTTTTGAGAACCTACCTCTATTTTATACACAGTACGATATGGATAACGACTGTGCTTGTTGTGAGCGGGCACAAGGAGAATTGGCTGCTGTCCGGAAACCGCTGGAAGCTGCGTTGGCTTCCATCGACAAGCTTCCAGCTAATGCTCAAATCTGCGGTGGCGTTGGGGCGCCAGTGACGAGGCCTGCGACACTTTTGGTGCCACTGGAATCCCCTGGTGACCCGGACGTCGCTGCGGCTTCTGATACGCGACATCTGACCAGTCCGTTCTCACTACAGAGTGGGTGGCAAACAGTGGTGGGTATTCAACTAAGAACATTTATTTGAACCATTATTTCTTTATGAATTATCATTGGAGCAGTTCGCACGTCACTGGGCGGAAGGGGAAAGAATGAACAGGCCGTGCGGCTGGCTCCCTAAGTCTTAGCAACAGGTACGAGGTGGTACCCAGTGCTGATGATAACTCTGAGCCATCACGGGATGCCTTTCCTGTTGGGCCAGCTGTCGATTTTCCTGCCCAGTCCGGACAAGTACAGAGGGTGGGTATGCTAGTCATTGGGAGCTCCAAGATGGGTGATGGAGCCCCTCAGGGAGATAGCAGGCAAGGCGAGAAAGAATTCCAACGTTCATTCGGTACGTTTGCCGGGCGGTTGTGTGGAGGAGGCCCTGCCGGCGGATATCGAGAGCACTGGGTGCAACCAGCTGCATGTAGTGGCACATGTCGGCACGAATGACGCCTACCGCTTGCGCTCTGAGGCCACCCTGGGCTCCTTTCGGCGGATGGCTGATTTGGTGAAGGCAACTAGCAACACACGCAGGGTGCAGGCTGAGCTGTCTGTTTGTAGCTTCGTACCCAGGATTGATTTCGGTCCTCT
Organism: Schistocerca serialis cubense; assembly: GCF_023864345.2. Taxonomy (NCBI): domain Eukaryota; kingdom Metazoa; phylum Arthropoda; class Insecta; order Orthoptera; family Acrididae; genus Schistocerca; species Schistocerca serialis. The sequence continues at coordinate 292,073,324 of NC_064641.1, forward strand.
GGTTTGGAGTAGAGTGTTGGATCTAAACCAGAGCCTCAGACTATTCTGCGAAGGTATGGGATGGGAATTTCTCGACCTCCGCTACCGGGTGCAGAATTGAGGGTTCTCCTTAATAGATCAGGCGTGCACTACATGCAAGAAGCGGCTACTAGGGTAGCGGAGTACTTGTGGCGTGCACTTGGGAATTTTTTCGGTTAGAGAACCCTTCCCTTCGGAGTAAAGACGATTTGCCTGTTTAATCAGCCACAGCGACCTCAGAGAGTCTTGGTCCTCGCGGATTAGAGATAGAAAAGATTAATATGATTTTAGTAAACTGCAGGATCACCCAAGGAAAGGTCCCAGAATTAGTATCGCTTACTGAAGATTATAATGAAGAGATACTATTGGGAACAGAATGCTGGTTGAAACCAGACGTCAACGACAACGAAATCCTAAGTTGAGATTGGAATGTTTATCACAGGGATAAATGGCGGCGTGTTTATCGCAGTAAAAAATTCGATAAAATCCAGGGGTTATCATGGAGTCCGAATGTGAATTAATCTAGGTGAAACTGAGTATCAAAGAACGGTCCAAAATAATGATCAGATGCTTATATAGACCACCTGGGTCAGGATCTGTAGTTGAAAAGCGCTTAAGACAGAACTTGCAGAATATCATTAGTAATTTTACTGATCATGCCATTGTAGTTGGGGGTGGCTTCAGCTTTCCAGGTATACACTGGGAGTGTTATGCCATCAAAACTGGCGCCAGAGACAGGGAATCGTGTGGCATTGTTCTGGATGTCTGGTCCGAAAATCACCTCGAGCAGATTGTTAGAGAACTATCTCGTGAGGGTAACGTCTTTGACCTCCTGACAATAAACAGGTCTGAACTTACGTTACAGTTAACGTAGAGGAAGGTATCAGTGATCATAAGGCTATGACGGCATCTATGACGACGGGTACTGCAAGGAATGTAAAGAAAGGTAGGGAGATATATTAGCCCAGCAAGGATGACAGGATACAAATTTCAGAATGATGTGTTGGTAAATGTGCCAACACCTAGTAGATATAGGAGGCCTAAATGCACGCTATCTAACGCAAACGGGCGTGAGTTCTGGAACAGGATAAGTAGTGAATTCTCATAAGAAAAGTATGCAGCTCCTCGAATACTTATCTTTTATTCTTCGATGTGAATTACAGCATTCTTGATGAGACATTTCATACGATAACTATCAAACTATGTAAGGCTAATGGCGCCTTGCTAGGTCGTAGCCATGGACTTAGCTGAAGGCTATTCTAACTGTCTCTCGGCAAATGAGAGAAAGGCTTCGTCAGTGTAGTCGCTAGCAAAGTCGTCGTACAACTGGGGCGAGTGCTATTCCGTAACTCGAGACCTGCCTTGTGGTGGCGCTCGGTCTGCGATCACACAGTGGCGACACGCGGGTCCGACATGTACTAAATGGACCGCGGCCGATTTAAGCTACCACCTAGCAAGTGTGGTGTCCGGCGGTGACACCACACAGAATATCCCAGCAGTGATGAAATTGAAAGGCAACGTTCAATGTGACCTAGACAAGTACGTTCCGAGTAAGGTTTTAAGGAATGTGAAATATCCACCACACTTTAACAGCCGTGTTAGAAAAACGCTACGTAAACAAAGAGCACTTCGTCTCAAGAGAAGTAAAAAGCTAGCTGACAAACAAAAGCTGAACGAAGCAAAACTGAGTGTAAGGAGAGTAATGAGAGAACAGTTCAATGATTCTGAAAGTAACACGTTGTCAACCGACCTGAATAAAAACCCTAAGAGATATTTGATAGTATGTAAAATGAGTAAGTGGGTCAAGATTGTTATACGGTAGCCAAGGTAGTCCCTGAGGGCCGGCAATCCATATAACACCACAGAGGACGAGGTTGTTTATGCCCAATGGCGTACCCAAAAGCACTATGGTAAACACCGGCTATTTACACACAAGATAATGGAAAAGACATTCCGAGCACTACTTCCTGCAGGGGGAGCTCGAGCCACGGCCTGCAGGAAGTATCACTACGCCGAAATCTGATTGGCTGAAGACAGCTATTTAGGGGTTAGAACCAGGACCGAAGTTCAGTTCAAGGCGGATGCCGACCTCGTGTACTGCAACCGTCGAAGATTACGTCTTCGTCTCGGAATTGGACCGTTACTTGTGTGTGAGTGTGTTACCACGAACCTTTGTGGAAAATAAGAAGTAAACTTTTGTTTGCCTCAATTAGGAGACTTTTTTCGTTATTGTTACCTCTCGTTTGTATCTTCAGTCATCAACCGTGTGAACTTACATCAATAAAAGTTGTGTTGTGAAAAATTGCGAATTGTCAGTCACAACAAAAATCATCTATCCATTCTCTCAGCGACCACACCGGCATCGTAACGGAAGATAACAGAGAGAGGGCCGAAATACTGAATTCGGTCTTCCGAAGTTATTTCACCGTGGAAGATCGTAACATTGTCCCTCCTTTCAATCGTCGTACGGATATCGAAATGGCAGATATTGAGATAACTGATTGCGGAATTGAAAAGCGGCTACAATTGCTGATTATTGGAAGGGCTCCAGGACCACATGAGATACCTATAAGATTCTATAAAGATTATGCGAAAGAACTTGCTCCCCTTGTAGCAATAATGTATCGTAGATCGCTTTAGCAACGAACGGTACCTAACGATTGGAAAGACGCGAAGATTATTCCCATTTTTATGGAAGGCCGTAAGACAGATCCACACAATTATAGACCTATATCGTTGACGTCAATCTGTTGTAGAATTATGGAACGTGTATTATGCTAATTAATTATGACGTTTTTGGAAAATGAACATCTCCTCTATTGAAATAAACATTAATTCCGCAAACAGAGATCCTGCAAAGCTCAGCTCGCTCTGTTCTTTCATGAGATCCACAGCGCAGTGCCCAACGGCGCTCAGGTTGGTGCCGTGTTCCTTGACTTCAGCAAGTCATTTGACACCGTCCCGCATTGGCGTTTAGTGAAAATTACGAGCTTACGGAGTTTCGGAACAGACCTGCGATTGGATTCAAGACTTTCTTGAAGATAGAGCTCAGCAAGTCGCTTTTTACGAAACTAAATCGACAGATGTAAAGGTAATATCCGGAGTACCACAAAGATGTGTGATAAGACCGTTGCTGTTTGCAATGTAAATAAATGAATTGATGAATGGTGCAGACTATGGCAGTTGCCCCTGAACGTAATTAAATGTAACATATATAGGAGAAGAAATCCTCCACTGTGCAGCTACGTTACTGATGTCTCATAGCTGGAGTCAGTGTCTGCCGCAAAATATGTAGGCGTAACCAACCAGAGCGACCTTAAGTGAAATGACCATATAAAACAGATAGTGGGAAAAGCAGACACCAGACTCAGATTCATCGGAATGGGCTTAAGGAAATGCAACTCACCCACGAAAGAAGTGGCTTATAAGGAGCTTTTCTCCGAATTCTTGGGTATTGTTCATCTATCTGGGATCGTTTTCAGGTAGGACAGACAGAGGGGATAGAGAAGATCGGACGAAGAGCGGCGCGTTTCGTCACGGGATCGTTTAGCTGCCGAGAGAGCGTTACGGATATGCTAAATAAACTAAACTGGCATACGTTACAAGAGAGGCGTTGTGCATCACGGACAGAGTTGCTATTGAAATTTCGGGACAGCACTTTTCAGGAAGAGTCGGACAACATATTACTTCCCCCCCCCCCTCCCCCTACATACATCACCCATATTGACCGCAAGGAGAAAATTCGAGAAATTAGAGAGAATACAGAGGCTTATCGACAATCATTCTTCTCACGTACTATTCGGGAGTGGAACATGGTTGAACGCATCAGACAGTGGTACCGAAAGTACCATCCACTACACACCGTGAGGTGGCTTGCGGAGTATGATGCAGATGTAAACGTAGATGTTAACAGCTTGGCTACATGAGTTGGTAATCTGTTACTGCTAAGCTTTCGCACTTGTTACCTTCGGATATGTGTAGATGACGTTTTTCGCGATATGGTGACGGTAGAACGCCAGTGTCTTAGGTTCTGTGCATCATTTTAAATTGTCGTTTGGTTGCCACTTACCCCAATGATTTTAGAAATTCCTCTTGGATGTTATATTTCCCTTCTGTCTTATTTGTTCTCAAGTGTTACTGAGCTCATTTAAATTCTGACTTTAATACAATATCCCCTATCTCTTCCATATCGACTCCACTTTGTTACAGAACATTTTGAAGTCATCCACCACGATGAGCCGTGCGTGGCTAGTGTTCCCGCCATCATGTATTTTACACCCTGTTTTTAACGTACTTCCACCTCACTACGTTAATTTAAATTACTACTGTCACTGAGTTGCTGCTTTGCCTGACCGTGAGCGGCACTAGCAGCGGGTGTCGATGTATCCCCTCTCGTAGTATCTTTGCTCGACTGCTATTACTTTCCGGTCGTTGTCTGTCGTAAGCGAGTTCGGGTAGCGAGTTCGGACTGCCAGTTAGTTGGAACGGGTCTGGAGCCCAGTACAGACCTGCCAGTCGGGGAGTTGCAATGCGGCACTAGTGCAGTCGGGTTGGATCAGTGAGGTCTGCGTCGACATGGCTCGCCCGACAATTGCCGCCACGCATGACTTTAGCCGGGCCACGGTCTTGGTGGATCGTCGGTCGTCTTACCGGAAGACGCGTTTTGGCTCGCCGATCGTTCGTGAGTCGGCTGTGTGTGTGTGTGTGTGTGTGTGTGTGTGTGTGAGTGCGTGCATAGACGCCCGATTTGTCTTTGTGTGTCCTTAGTTACTGTTGGGTTTCGTTCAGGTCTTCGTGCAAGTGTTCGTCAGCTTGTGTGTGTAGTTGGCGTTATTTCCACTAACGTCTATTTTAGATGTTGTCGGCATTCTGAGCGAGTCGGTCGGTTGGTGCGGACCAGGGAGGATCTCTGTGCGGTGCAGTCGGCTGGGTCCGCTGGCAGTCCCTGCACAGTGTCGGAACGTGTGTGGAGCTGTCCGATCGCTACGAGCTTCTTGGCTCACCGACCCAAGACGTCAAAGTTGAGTGGTGTGTTAAGTACCCAAGCACCGTCCGTTCACGCTGTGTCGTTCGTTTCGGTGAATCGCTGTTGTGGAGCTTTTCTTGTGAGCAACACCGAGTGGTTGTACTAGCGGAATCGAGCCGCAGTGCGGTGGAGTTAACTATATTGGTTCACTACAATTCAAGTGCACCAGCAACTAAAACATCCAACATAGGAAAAGAAATGATAGACCTGGCGCTATCATCTGTATCAAGACTTTATGCGAAATCTGTGGAATGACTGAATATGTGAGCTGGACTGGGATTCGCAGCTGGACATGTCCAAAAGAACCGACATCATGGAGAATCGTAGCAGTGATACATATATGTAAATTGAAGGTGGAGGGGAGGGGGAAAGGAAAAGGGACAGGCATGATGGTATCAGCTGTATTGGGTCTTCATTCTGAATTGCTGCTGATTCATGAAAATTTGTGCCTGACCTGGACTCTGGTCAAGGACCTCCTGCTTACTAGTCAGCTCTCATTCAGCCACAGCATTGACTGCCAATGCACAGACTATCTCAGTCAGCTCCCATGCCAACACACATGCCCACCTCACCAAGGTCGATTCCACATAAAGTCCTGATACAACTGATATCATTAGTTTGTTGCCTTTCCTTTCCTTTATGAACCCTCCACCTTCAATTTATGTAATATGTATCTCAGCTGTGGATCCTGTGTGGTATATACATTCATATAACTCATTCACTTCGATGGGCATTGAATCCACAATCGTCAGTGTAGATGCATAATAACATCCAACCTCTACCATTGGACTGAGGTGGAAATGTAATATTACCAAGCGTGGAGAGCATGGAGAGGAACTGCAGACAGGTGGTACTAGATGGAAATGTTGGTTAGCTGGGCAGTGTACCGAGATACTCCATGCACTTGTGATAAACACTGTGGCCAGATGGCACAGTGGTTAACGCAGCTGCCTAGTAAGCAAGAGATCCTGGGTTTGAGTCCCAGCCTGGTACACATTTTCACTCATCACAAATTCTACTTAAAGTCCTGATGCAGCTGATGTGATCAGTTCCTTCCCCTTTCTTTCATTTCTGCCCCCTCCACCTTCAGTTTGCGTAATATGTATGATACTTGTGGATTCTGTGTGATATCTGTTTTACAGACATGTCTGAAAAAGCAGACACTATGCAACCATATTAAATGCAAACTCTTTGAGGGGTGTAAGGCCATCTGCTGAAAAATATATCCGCTAAGGTTAGGATATTTCAAGTGACAATAGCCTTCCAGAGAAATGTTTCAACCAGTTACTGAATCTCGTAAGCAATTTTCGAAGGTGAAAAACGGAGAAGAGGAAGAAGAATAAAAAGGTGGGACTTGCGATTTCATTAATCGTTACAATGATACTAAGTCAGAAGAAAACACAGACCCAGCAAGATAAAAACATACATGCTGGGCATACAATCTATGCATTCAATTAAGCATATAAGACAGTTCAGTGGTAGATAATTTGAAAAAACACTTGCTTCACTGGCTCTAATATTCCCAAGAGACTTAAAACCTGATAATTATTTACTGCAAAGCCTTCAAAAATGATGAAACGTTACATGCATTAGAAAGGCAATGAAGGGTGATATAGTCCAATTAAACTAGTTTTAGATGTAGATGCGGTCAAGGTATGGACATCTGCCATAAAAGAATGAACAATGGATCCCAGCAGTGTATGTATAATGATGACCCCAACAAAATAATAGAATGACTATGAGTGCTTACAGTATGAAATCACGTCAGTCATTTCAGAGCATAGAGGAAGATGTGCCTTTGAATAATTATGGAGACAGTAGTTCCAGAACTCCACACGCAGGTGTGCAAAACATTCTCACATAGATGTATTATAATATCAGGCTTGGATGATTTATGGCAAATGGGTCTTGTAGATATGGGCCGATATTCACATGGCGACATATATTTCAAATTCTCCCAGAAAATTCTGGAAAAAGCGAAAACAGGGAAGGGAGTGGCATGAGTGTGTGTACAGTTGCTGCAGACAGGAGTGAATAGTTGCTCAGACAACATTCAAACCACACATGGAGATGAGTTTTATAATAGGTTCCTCAAGAGAGCAAAGATGTGGTATAGAATGCACAACTACACAACGTTCTCCCATGTGAAGGGTGTATTGTGGAATGTTTGAACGGAACAATTAAAAACCAAATGTGCCTTTTTTATGAATAAGCATTGTAAAGGGAAGGCGTGTGTTAAAAAAATTAGCGCCCAAGATACAATTTTTGAAAATGCCATACATCAGGTTAACCAATAGTAAAGTAACGTTATCCCGATTGCCTTATTTAAAAGTAGTTTGAAACTAATAACAATAATGACTCAGCAATTTTTTGCAAAATACGTAATTGGTTTGCATTTCCATTTACTACAATTACAATTCCATGAAATCTGAGCAAATTCTCTCACGTAAGAGTGGGGAGTTGGTGTCGAGAGGGGAGGGGCAAAGGAGAAAGGAGAAAGGAGTGAAGGTGTAGGTGTAAGAATCTTAATGGAAAATAGAAGGAACAGGATCAAAACTGGCATATATTTAAATAAATTTTCTAAAACTGTCTATAGTTCTATACCTACAAAATTGTTGCTTATATTATTAAAAAACCACTACTTACGATGATAAAAAATTTAAGCTTTAAAGGGATAGTAACGCACATGTTAAAATGAGCTTTCAGCTTATGTCACTTAGCATCGACAGCTAAGCAGTAGCCACAAATCTTGTTAAACTAATTTTAAACACTAGTTATTAAAAATTACACTCCTGGAAATTGAAATAAGAACACCGTGAATTCATTGTCCCAGGAAGGGGAAACTTTATTGACACATTCCTGGGGTCAGATACATCACATGATCACACTGACAGAACCACAGGCACATAGACACAGGCAACAGAGCATGCACAATGTCGGCACTAGTACAGTGTATATCCACCTTTCGCAGCAATGCAGGCTGCTATTCTCCCATGGACACGATCGTAGAGATGCTGGATGTAGTCCTGTGGAACGGCTTGCCATGCCATTCCCACCTGGCGCCTCAGTTGGACCAGCGTTCGTGTTGGACGTGCAGACCGCGTGAGACGACGCTTCATCCAGTCCCAAACATGCTCAATGGGGGACAGATCCGGAGATCTTGCTGGCCAGGGTAGTTGACTTACACCTTCTAGAGCACGTTGGGTGGCACAGGATACATGCGGACGTGCATTGTCCTGTTGGAACAGCAAGTTCCCTTGCCGGTCTAGGAATGGTAGAACGATGGGTTCGATGACGGTTTGGATGTACCGTGTACTATTCAGTGTCCCCTCGACGATCACCAGTGGTGTACGGCCAGTGTAGGAGATCGCTCCCCACACCATGATGCCGGGTGTTGGCCCTGTGTGCCTCGGTCGTATGCAGTCCTGATTGTGGCGCTCACCTGCACGGCGCCAAACACGCATACGACCATCATTGGTACCAAGGCAGAAGCGACTCTCATCGCTGAAGACGACACGTCTCCATTCGTCCCTCCATTCACGCCTGTCGCGACACCACTGGAGGCGGGCTGCACGATGTTGGGGCGTGAGCGGAAGACGGCCTAACGGTGTGCGGGACCGTAGCCCAGCTTCATGGAGACGGTTGCGAATGGTCCTCGCCGATACCCCAGGAGCAACAGTGTCCCTAATTTGCTGGGAAGTGGCGGTGCGGTCCCCTACGGCACTGCTTAGGATCCTACGGTCTTGGCGTGCATCCGTGCGTCGCTGCGGTCCGGTCCCAGGTCGACGGGCACGTGCACCTTCCGCCGACTATACGCCCACTATACGCCCTCGCTCAAAGTCCGTCAACTGCACATACGGTTCACGTCCACGCTGTCGCGGCATGCTACCAGTGTTAAAGACTGCGATGGAGCTCCGTATGCCACGGCAAACTGGCTGACACTGACGGCGGCGGTGCACAAATGCTGCGCAGCTAGCGCCATTCGACGGCCAACACCGCGGTTCCTGGTGTGTCCGCTGTACCGTGCGTGTGATCATTGCTTGTACAGCCCTCTCGCAGTGTCCGGAGCAAGTATGGTGGGTCTGACACACCGGTGTCAATGTGTTCTTTTTTCCATTTCCAGGAGTGTATATTGAAGAAAGGTGATACTTATGTACTGCTATGCCAGATATTGAGAGTAAAATTTAATGAAAGAGAAAACAAAAGAATAGGCGTTCAAAGGGGAACGACTGGTTCAAACCAAAATTCCTTATCATGACGCCATAAATCAATTACGTCAACAGTAAGGTAATAACTGTCAGCTTCACTATGTAACTAACCTGTTTCTACGGGTTATTACGTTATTATTGGGAGTGTAAATACTTATTGCTTGTGAAGTTAACGTGAGAAGATTAGGGTCGCCACCGACTCTAACCATACAACTAATCGAAGGCTGGTCGAGTCGGAAAATAAATTAATTTTATCACAGACCAAAAACTCACAAAAATGCGTACGTTGTGATGTCCCTCATAGCGGATACGATGTAATTAATAGTATTGCCCGTGCACTGTTCACGACAATCAAACATTTATAATAAAATAGAAAATGCATGAACACTGCATAAGATCAGCTCCCAGCAACACACCTGAAAATAAGACTTAATCTAAAGCATTTGTTATAAAATACAAGGGGAGACTAATCACTGGACCTGTGCGTAAGGAAACGCGTTGGATGTGCTAACAGGAAAGCTACGAGGTGAGTGGCTTAGGTGCAAAAACGTAACCTCGGAATACAAGAGAAAATTGTGGATAACATCTTTTATTTGTGAGACATGGATGTGAGGCATGTACACAATTCCTGATAACATTGAAGAAAAGCGTCGATACGTTCACCGCTATAATCTACACCTAAAATCATTGGTGTGAATCATTCATACAATTGCTGTTGTCTGATAACTGATCACAATTACTCGTGAAACGGTACACGTTTCGCGGTACACTCGCGTGCCCACGTGGGTTGTGGAGACACAATTTCTAGGTATAGTGCCCAAATTGCAACTATCACATCACACAGTCATGAACAGTTAACATTATTTAAAACAAACATGAGATCGGACAGTTAGTGATGCCAGTAGCCCAACAACTATAATGTTCTACCACGTGGTTGGCGTCCCACGGACAAAAGATACATAAAGCAAGGAAAATTTACGAGAAGGCAAAGCTATTAATATTTAGGAAAATGAAAGCGTATACAGGCACAGCTGAAGGCAAACAGGCATTCATACAGAAGCGAGTGCTCACTTCTTATCGACACCTTATGTGGCGCTCTTCCGGCGGATCCAAGTCTGCTACCGCAATTTCCTAAAAGAAAAATCTACCAAAGTTTTGCATTCCTTGCTGCGACAAGGCAAAGCAATCTTTCAGAGTTGAAAAGCGAGACCAAAAGCTAACAGCTCTCCCCTCGCCAAGTAACAACGCGCCACGCGGTCAGTCTAACTCACCCTTCTTCGACTGGAACACAGCTGTGGACGCTTCCCGTACCGGCGGCAGACTGCCTCCCGCTTCTTCTCCAGCCTCTTGCACGCTTCGCGTGGCCCGGAAAACCCAAGGATGCCATTTCTGCCACCAACCTAACGCAGGTGGATTTCTCACAAGTAGCGAAAACCTCTTTGCCTACTTGACCACTAAGAGAGTTGGCTATTCTGTACAACTGCTGCTGAATCTGTACGACTATCGCAGACTTTCTGCAGCAGACTACGCCACCGTCTAGCAACGTGACACACAACCACATTCATTCTGTCACACCACTATGATAATTATAAGAAAAGAGAAACAAGGAAGGAAAGAGAAATACTGGTGAAAATGGGCTACCGGAATAATGAAAGGTGGCTACAGGACCCTTTCATCACCCCAAACGTCCCGGAGAAGACTGTCCCGCGAATTTTCTCGCCATGCTAGGAGATTCGCCAAAACAGTCTTCGAAACAAACGTACCCTAACGAGTAACAATTGCAACAGGCAAACAGCAGCACAAACTAATTGATTAATCTCTTATATCTAAGTGAGTTTTATCTAACCTTAGTCAATAATTGTGACCTCATGTGGTCCGCAAAGCAAACAGAACAAATTAAATTAAGCGTGATATTGTACGCTAACATCATGTCATCTGACCTACTACGACCACAACCATGAGATATTATTTTAAAATTGCTTTAACCAATTATCAAAAGTTAACATAGAGACATAGATGAACAGGTACACAATATATATAAACAAATACAATGATGCAAATTCATTATCACGAACCAAAGCAGTATCAGCTGGTGCTGACATATATAAAAACATCTAAGTGAAAGTGCAAAATACAATATTCCCAACAAATACAGTGATACAAAATCATTAATGAACCCAATGGAATGACAGCTGGTAAATAATCACTTATGGAAAATAAGACATGAGTACAAAAACACATCAAGAAACCAGCCCGTTGACACGCTGTCATTTTGCAGTTTTGTCACATGGTAGTTTCACTGGGTATTCTCTTTAGGTGCTGGGGTGGGCGTGTCTTCTAAAGGCGACTTGGAGGATAAGCTACTAGGGGACTACAACACTGAACTGGGGAGTTCGCAGCGGCGTTGATTGTAACGTCCGTTGTAACCCAGGTTGTTCATCCTAGACAGCACCCCGCGACGTTGCCTCGTGCCCGTTTCCACCCTCTGCGTCCATACTGTGGGATGGTTCGGCGTTGGAGATTTGCAGGACACCGTCGCCTGTGCGCCCTGCCTCATCATCGAGTAGGCGGCTTGGCGGACGTCGTCTGTGTGTTCATCACAGCTGTAGGAGCACGCTCTCCAAATGTCAAAGTACAAACCCAATTGGAGATGAAGCTGGGAAATGCAACAATAAGATGAACGTTCCTTGTTGTAGAGAAGTTGTTAGTGGATTGTATTCTTGGTATTGGGAGAGTGCAGGAGTACGATTGTAAAATTGATTTTTCGGAAGGGAAAGTTAAATTCAAAATAAATGGAGCCGGCAGGAGTGGCCGTGCGGTTCTAGGCGCTACAGTCTGGAGCCGAGCGGCCGCTACGGTCGCAGGTTCGAATCCTGCCTCGGGCATGGATGTGTGTGATGTCCTTAGGTTAGTTAGGTTTAATTAGTTCTAAGTTCTAGGCGACTGATTACCTCAGAATTTAAGTCGCATAGTGCTAAGAGCCATTTGGATGAGATATAGCACTGGACTTAAATAGAAAGGAGACGGTGCATAAGAAGTATTGTCGCGGTGCCACCATTCAATTAATTGGTACTACAAACGGCCGTTGGAAGGATTTTTCAAATAATTCGATGCAGAATGAAGACTTTAATCAAACAGCAATACTTAAAGCAAGTGAAGCAAATCAGCTTACCGTAGAACAAAGGCAGCAGCTTCATCATCTGTTGGCGGCTTATGAAGAGATTTTTGATGAGAAACCTGCAAGTAAAGCCACCTAAAACTTACTGTCACACGAACTATCCGACCCCCTGGCGATTAAAAAATCTGTTCAAAAGGAGATAAAAAGAATGCTAAAATGGGACCTGATTGAGCCATCAACAAACACCAAGAAATGGAATCTTATATATACCGGACCATATGTTATTTTCAATATACGAAATCTGGGATCATACTTGTTGGCCTATCCCGATTCAAAAGGGGTAAAGGGTTTATTCCCGCATAATGAAAACAAGAAATTTTTTGAGAACTTCGACACCAGACTTAAAGAAGAATCAAGAATGGATTTTATTATATATATATATATATATATATATATGTATGTGTGTGTGTGTGTGTGTGTGTGTGTGTGTGTGTGTGTGGTTGATAGGTTAAGAGACAGTGAGATTACTCCTGTGATAGTTTAGTATAATCTTTAGAATAGGTATCAGACTGTAGCATTTGTTAGTGTGTGTACGTATTGACTATAAGTAACAGCCATATGGAGTGTTAATCCGTAGTTAAAGTGCACCTATATTCTCTCAAGACATAACAATCATATGAACATGGCGTGTGAAACTTTAAACGTAGTAATTATGTATGGAAGTACGTTGAAGGCAGGACGCACGCTGTTCGCGGTAAAAACAAGTGTGAAATGAAACTACAGTCCATAATATCACCGCAACGAACGGTTAAAGAGACTCGCTGGTCGCGCGAGAGAAAACTTATTATACACTCCTGGAAATTGAAATAAGAACACCGTGAATTCATTGTCCCAGGAAGGGGAAACTTTATTGACACATTCCTGGGGTCAGATACATCACATGATCACACTGACAGAACCACAGGCACATAGACACAGGCAACAGAGCATGCACAATGTCGGCACTAGTACAGTGTATATCCACCTTTCGCAGCAATGCAGGCTGCTATTCTCCCATGGAGACGATCGTAGAGATGCTGGATGTAGTCCTGTGGAACGGCTTGCCATGCCATTTCCACCTGGCGCCTCAGTTGGACCAGCGTTCGTGCTGGACGTGCAGACCGCGTGAGACGACGCTTCATCCAGTTCCAAACATGCTCAATGGGGGACAGATCCGGAGATCTTGCTGGCCAGGGTAGTTGACTTACACCTTCTAGAGCACGTTGGGTGGCACGGGATACATGCGGACGTGCTTTGTCCTGTTGGAACAGCAAGTTCCCTTGCCGGTCTAGGAATGGTAGAACGATGGGTTCGATGACGGTTTGGATGTACCGTGCACTATTCAGTGTCCCCTCGACGATCACCAGTGGTGTACGGCCAGTGTAGGAGATCGCTCCCCACACCATGATGCCGGGTGTTGGCCCTGTGTGCCTCGGTCGTATGCAGTCCTGATTGTGGCGCTCACCTGCACGGCGCCAAACACGCATACGACCATCATTGGCACCAAGGCAGAAGCGACTCTCATCGCTGAAGACGACACGTCTCCATTCGTCCCTCCATTCACGCCTGTCGCGACACCACTGGAGGCGGGCTGAACGATGATGGGGCGTGAGCGGAAGACGGCCTAACGGTCTGTGGGACCGTAGCCCAGCTTCATAGAGACGGGTGCGAATGGTCCTCGCTGATACCCCAGGAGCAATAGTGTCCCTAATTTGCTGGGAAGTGGCGGTGCGGTCCCTTACGGCACTGCGTAGGATCCTACGGTCTTGGCGTGCATCCGTGCGTCGCTGCGGTCCGGTCCCAGGTCGACGGGCACGTGCACCTTCCGCCGACCACTGGCGACAACATCGATGTACTGTGGAGACCTCACGCCCTACGTGTTGAGCAATTCGGCGGTACGTCCACCCGGCCTCCCGCATGCCCACTATACGCCCTCGCTCAAAGTCCGTCAACTGCGCATACGGTTCACGTCCACGCTGTCGCGGCATGCTACCAGTGTTAAAGACTGCGATGGAGCTCCGTATGCCACGGCAAACTGGCTGACACTGACGGCGGCGGTGCACAAATGCTGCGCAGCTAGCGCCATTCGACGGCCAACACCGCGGTTCCTGGTGTGTCTGCTGTGCCGTGCGTGAGATCATTGCTTGTACAGCCCTCTCGCAGTGTCCGGAGCAAGTATGGTGGGTCTGACACACCGGTGTCAATGTGTTCTGTTTTACATTTCCAGGAGTGTATTTTAAAGTTCCCATTATCCATTCTTTTTCAGTTGAATTAATTTAAGAGTTTTAATTGAATTTTTAAGAGTTGGTTTTCTTGTGTTTCATATTATTGACATGATTGTTGAAAATGTTTTCCATTCATGTTCATGAGAGAGTGACAAAGATTCTGCGAGTGGATGCTGAGCTAAATGAGCATACATCACCATTAATGCTGTTTAATTGCAGGTGGATCTGCAGATAAAATAATTCGTTGGTAATCAGAAGGGAACTTCCGATGAATTGGAAACGAACTTGCAATCATTAGGTCCAAGAGCTCCATTATTTCATCGGATAATTAAAGTCTATCAACGCAAACTTTCCGCTTCATCTGAGGTTTCCTGACTGACTACGCAACGCAAGAAAACCAAGACATTTTATTTACACATGATTGCAGATCGCTTCGAATCATCGAGACTGCGGTGAAGGAGAGTCATCGTCCGATTCTGATTAAACAAGTAAAGCTTAATTATAACTTTCTTGAGCGACTGTGATGACTGTGATGTGGCTGCTTATGAATGAGATCATTAGTAAAACACTAATAACTAAATTTCCTCCTCACCAGCAACCAGGATAAACATACAATAATTAATTAAAATTATAAAAGTACATACTTGTTTAATATGTAATATTAGTGATTCTGAACAAAACAAAATCTATTGCAAAAGATTTCCAAGACAAAACACTGTTAATGTTCATTGCTAATTGTCTTTTGTATTATTCATTGTCATTGTTTACAATGTACCACAATAATGTAGAGGAAGGTGAGATGAACAATTTGATACAGGACACTTGATGAAAGAAAAATAAGGAAACTGTCGGAAATGGGCCTAAAAAACGACCTGGTTACAGCAAACGTCTGTCACATGAGATTTTCAATAATGGATCATTCATTACACCATAAAAAGTTAAAAATGCACATCTAGATTTTCAATATTTTCAGCTCTCTTCATCTGAGTACTTGTAACTACAATTCCACTGCCATTCTGAGTATCTCTAAACGATGACTCGTACATTTCGCCATTACACAGCAACCACTTGACTTTTAATGTTATATCATTCCATATTCCATCGTAAATGTTATGAGTTCTTATGTGGCTTCCACTGTGATTTGGATTTTTACATGGGATAAAAGTATCGTTATTATTTCGCTATATAAAGGTTGAGTAATTAACTATTGCCACCAAGAATAACTCCTAAAGTATGACAGGAGCTGAAAAGTTTATAAGACAAAAGTTTCATGGAACATCGGGGGATATGATATGACGTTGGTTTTTTGTTGCTAGGTGGCGTCGCTCCAGAGATATAAAGATCAACTTTGCTTTTTAAGTGGAATGCTGTAGTCTGGTACTTATTTTCTGATAGCGGCTATCGAGACGAACCCAGTGATATGTAACGGTAAGTTATTTGAAGATCAACGAAGGTCACAAAGGTGGCATGAACGTCCATTTACAAAAGGTGATCGAAGCGATGACCAATGGTATCAATGCAGTACTGCAATCTTCTTATCGTAGATTGAGTGGTATTCCTTATCACATCGGCACTTATCGAAGCACATGCTCTCACAATTCTCTCTCGCATATCTTCAGGTATAGTAGGGACGTCTTTATAAAACGAAGTCTTTTACGAATCCTCACAAGAAAAACTCCAGAGGCCTCAAGTGTGGCGAACGAGCCGGCCACGACACATCTTCTCCGCGTCCAATCCAACGATTTCGGAATTGTCTCTACAACTCATTTCTAGCCATCGTCTTGATACCACAGACTGTTCGTTGTTCCTGAATGTATTTCTTCCAATAGCAGAACTAATGTCTCTTGCAGGAATGTGGTGTACGAGTACTTCCTACCATTAAGATTTCCTTTGAAGAAATAGGGGCCTATAATTCTGTTCTCCAGAATCCCACACCTTACATTCACTGACCGTGGTTTTTGGCGTGCAAATTTCCGCAGTCAACAGGGATTATCAGTTGCCCAATAATGCATGCTATGCAAATTAACATTTCCATGGTTGGTGAATGTAACCTCATCAGTAAATAAAATCAAATTAATAAATGTGTCATCCCTCTGAATCTGAAGTTGAGGCCATCGGCAGAATTAAATGCGACGCCTACAATCCCTACCAGTTAATTTTTAGTGGAGACTGATATGCTAAGGATGATACTTATGGCGATGTAGAACAGGAACAATACTACTCTGGCTCATGCCAGATTCCCTTACGGTTTGACGCGAACTAACACAAGGATCTCGAACCGCAGTGGCAAGAGTACCAATATCCGTTTCCTTGTTAGTAACTTTTCTTCGCTGGATATGTTTCCGATGCGTTAAAGATCCAGTAGTTCTCAATTTATCACACACATTTTTAACTGTACGACGTGTAGGGTGAGTACTTTGAGGACATCTTTCAGCATATAAGTCTCTAGCTCTCACTGGATTTCGATGGCATTCTTCGTAAATGAAAATCATATCGACTTGTTCTTCGAAGGAATACATCATTCACATTCGCTTGATTCGAAGATAGGTCTTACCGTTCGTATTACTGTTGTATTGAGAAACCGTCGAATGGTGTTTACATGTCAATGTCACGTTAGATGGTTACGCCGTATTCAACGAATATTTACTATTTGCACGATGTACGAGAGAGAATTTTCAGAGCATGTGCTTCGATAATTGCCGAAGTGATAAGGAATACCACTCAATCCATGACAAGAAGATTGCAGTACTCCATTGATACCAAGGGTCAACGCTTCGAACACCTTCTGTAAATGGACGTTCATGCCGCCTTTTTGACCTTCGTTGACGTTCAAAGACCTTACTGTTAAACATCATTGGATTCGTCTCGATAGCCGCTATCAGAAAATAAGTACCCAATTATAGCATCCTGTGTAAAAAAAAAACAAAGTTGACCTTCATATCTCTAACGCGACCCCCATCTAGCAACAAAAAATCACCGTCAAATTATGGCCCTCGTTGTCCCATGCCACATTTGACCCACAAACTTTTCAACTCGTTTCATACTTTCGGAGTTATTGTAGGTGGTAATAGTTAGTGACTCACCTAATATATTGTGCCCTACACTCATCTTTGTCACAGACCTATAAATCTTTATACGCTACTGCTGAGCACTCCATGCTGTGCGGAACAAGCTGAAAGCTGCTCTTTACATTGCTGTTTTATGCACTTCAGAATGCTTTCAAAACATCAAATTCCAATCATCACAAGTAACATGATATTTAGAACATGACAATAATTGTGTAGTCAGAGGACTAAGAAATGTTATTTTACATCTGTACCAACTTTTCACCCATTTCCGATATTCATCCCTTGCTCTTCCTCTAACACCCTCTCCCACCTTCACTTCGACAGGATCCTTCCTTGTTTCTTTATGCCACCTATAATTTGTTATATGATATGTATAATTCCAACACATTTTATTACATATTAATTTTACCCTTAAAGAACTACTTTGCAATTGAAAATATTTGACATAGTAAAATGTGGCATTACTGTTCCTAATTTCGCACTAGTTTTATAGAAGGAGAATGTTATTTTATAACTATTGTAACTGATGCTTAGCATTTGAAAGATTGCGTATTGGAGAGTAATTTTGGTTTGAGTCATTCTTTGCCTGTCTAACGCTTAATCGTTTGTTCCCAGTTTTATCCAGTTTTACGCTTAATAGCAAGCATTGCAATACATGAGCGGCTCCTGTTCTTCAATATAGTTAGTGTATTTTACGACCTGTAATTATAAATACTGTTTTTGAAATTGTGTAGTTAATTTTGTACTCCTCACTGATGCAACTATTTACATGATCAAACTGCTTAAATGCTTAGAAGCAATTATTTAGTGCTTGACACTGTATGACATAAGGTGAAAGCTCCTCTTGTTCTTGCTATAACATATGCTTTACGACGCTTTTGAAAACACCGAATCTTAATAAAAACAAACTTTGAAATTAGTGTATAACAAAACACAGTTTTGGTGTTTCTGCAGATAATGACGTTGCAGATACTTTTTTAATCAACATCATTGAAATAAATTAATCAATGATAGAGGCAACCGCTCATTTTGATGTAATTATTTGTGCACATTAACTTTTGTTTAATATTAGCTGTTACTGTGACTGTGCTCGAATATCAGTAGTTCTGTTGTGAAGTGTGATGGTGCATGAGTAAGAAAGTAATTTATAAATGTCTGGGTATGCATTGGTGTAAATACGTATGTGTAAAATATAATCGAAACCCTCCCAAATTCCACATGCGAAGACACGACGTTTCACTGTTTGTCATAGGGTAGGTCAGGGTGATATGGTAAATCGGTTGAAATGGTGAATTGCTTTAATTCTTTACTATTTAAACAGATGTCTCTGTATGCCTGCATGTTAACAATGTGCACGCGTTGAAAATCAGCTCAGTTTTAAAAACAGTAAGTACTTTGTACAAAACAGTTTTCGATGCTAAATAATTTTAATATGCAGCATGCATTTGTAGATGTTCCTTTAGGTAGCGTAGTTCTCGGGATATTTTTTGATATATTCTGCCTTCTTATACTGCTTACGTACTACATAACCTAGAAATCGTTGCGTCTAGTGTTTTGAACTTCTTGCCGTGCTATTCACCGTTTCACCCATAGAAAATAGGAGAAATGGTGAACTCGGGCAGGGGTGATGCGGTGAAGGACTTTTCTTATGTGTAAAGTGTAAATCTTTTATTTAGGTACATCCCAACCAGGGTTTTTGACATGTCAAGAAATGTTAGCGTTTCCTATTCCATGCAAGAGTTATATTCTGTTTTATCCGACGTCTCAATTCAATCGTTAATTTAAAAATTAGTTTTATGTATTTTTTCGCGAGTACAGTTTGATTTGTCAGTGATTAAAAAAGTTCCAGGCAAAGACGCCTACATTTTACAAAAGACAAAAAGGATCCAGCCGTGCTGATTGGACAGAGGAGCAACTTAACGATGCCGTAAAAGCGTTGTAAAATAGAATGAGCCTGAATAAAGCCTCAAAGGAGTTTCACGTTCCATGGTCAACGCTGAGGAGACGATTAGCAAACGGGTGCTTTACAAAAAAACCTTTGGGTGGGCCGCCTGTACTAACACAAGAATGCGAGAAAAGTTGGTAAAACGTATCATAAAATTACAAAACTACGGATTTGCACCGACAGGGCGAGAAGTACGTACCATGGCATATAAACTACCTGAGAAATATTACCAACATCACAAATTTAACCGAGAAAAGGAAATTGCTGTAATGGTCTGGCTACATTTATTCTCAACCCCCATGAACCATGCACCTTGCCGTTGGTGGGGAGGCTTGCGTGCCTCAGCGATACAGATAGCTGTACCGTAGGCGCAACCACAACGGAGGGGTATCTGTTGAGAGGCCAGACAAACGTGTGGTTCCTGAAGAGGGGCATCAGCCTTTTCAGTAATTGCAGGGGCAACAGTCTGGATGATTGACTGATCTGGCCTTGTAACAATAATCAAAACGGCCTTGCTGTGCTGGTACTGCGAACGGTTGAAAGCAAGGGGAAACTACAGCCGTAATTTTTCCCGAGGGCATGCAGCTTTACTGTATGGTTAAATGATGATGGCGTCCTCTTGGGTAAAATATTCCGGAGGTAAAATAGTTCCCCATTGGGATCTCCGGGCGGGGACTACCTAAGAGGATGTCGTTATCAGAAGAAAGAAAACTGGCGTTCTACGGATCGGAGCGTGGAATGTCAGATCCCTTAATCGGGCAGGTAGGTTAGAAAATTTAAAAAGGGAAATGGATAGGTTAAAGTTAGATATAGTGGGAATTAGTGAAGTTCGGTGGCAGGAGGAACAAGACATTTGGTCAGGCGAATACAGGGCTATAAATACAAAGTCAAATAGGGGTAATGCAGGAGTAGGTTTAATCATGAATAAAAATTGGGAATGCGGGTAAGCTACTACAAACAGCATAGTGAACGCATTATTGTGGCCAAGATAGACACAAAGCCCACGCCTTCTACAGTAGCACAAGTTTATATGCCAACTAGCTCTGCAGATGACAAAGAAATTGAAGAAATGTATGTTGAAATAAAAGAAATTATTCACATAGTGAAGGGAGACGAAAATTTAATAGTCATGGGTGAGTGGAATTCGGTAGTAGGAAAAGGGAGAGAAGGAAATGTAGTAGGTGAATATGGATTGGGGCTAAGAAATGATAGAGGAAGCCTCCTGGTAGAATTTTACGCGGAGCACAACTTAATCATAGCTAACACTTGGTTCATGAGTCATAAAAGAAGGTTATATACATGGAAGAAGCCTGGAGATACAGAGCACTGAATGACCTGAGTCGAAACAAGGCCCCGGGAGTAGACAACATTCCATTAGAACTACTGGGAGAGCCAGTCCTGACAAAACTCTACCATTTGGTGAGCAAGAAGTATGAAACAGGCGAAATATCCTCAGACTTCAAGAAAAATATAATAATTCCAATCCCAAAGAAAGCAGGTGTTGACAGATGTGAAAATTACCGAACTATCAGTTTAATAAATCACGGCTGCAAAATACTAACGCGAATTCTTTACCGACGAATGGAAAATAAGTCACGGCTGCAAAATACTAACGCGAATTCTTTACCGACGAATGGAAAAACTAGTAGATTCTGCCTACAGGAAAATTTAAGAGACCTTTGGAGAAAGGAGAACCACTTGTATGAATATCAAGAGCTCAGATGGAAATGCAGTTCTAAGCAAAGAATGGAAAGCAGAAAGATGGAAGGAGTATATAGAGGGTCTATACAAGGGTGATGTACTTGAGGACAATATTATGGAAATAGAAGAGGATGTAGGTGAAGATGAAATGGGAGTTATGATACTGCGTAAAGAGTTTGACAGAGCACTGAATGACCTGAGTTGAAACAAGGCCCTGGGAGTAGACAACATTCCATTAGAACTACTGACAGCCTTGGGAGAGCCAGTCCTGACAAAACTCTATCATCTGGTGAGCAAGAAGTATGAAACAGGCGAAATATCCTCAGACTTCAAGAAAAATATAATAATTCCAATCCCAAAGAAAGCAGGTGTTGACAGATGTGAAAATTACCGAACTATCAGTTTAATAAGTCACGGCTGCAAAATACTAACGCGAATTCTTTACCGACGAATGGAAAAACTAGTAGAATCCGACCTCGGGGAAGATCAGTTTGGATTCCGTAGAAATATTGGAACACGTGAGGCAATACTGACCCTACGACTTATCTTAGAAGCTAGATTAAGGAAAGGCAAACCTACGTTTCTAGCATTTGTAGACACAGAGGAAGCTTTTGACAATGTTGACTGGAATACTCTCTTTCAAATTCTGAAGGTGGCAGGGTAAAATATAGTGAGCGAAAGGCTATTTACAATTTGTATAGAAACCAAATGGCAGATATAAGAGTTGAGGGGCATGAAAGGGAGGCAGTGGTTGGGAAGGGAGTGAGACAGGGTTGTAGCCTCGATGTTATTCAATCTGTATATTGAGCAAGCAGTGAAGGAAACAAAAGAAAAATTTGGAGTAGGTATTAAAATTCATGGAGAATAAATAAAAACTTTGAGGTTTGCCGATGACATTGTAATTCTGTCACAGGCAGCAAAGGACTTGGAAGAGCAGTTGAACGGAATGGATAGTGTCTTGAAAGGAGGATATAAGATGGACATTAACAAAAGCAAAACAAGAATAATGGAATGTAGTTGAATTAAGTCGGGTGATGCTGAGGGTATTAGATTAGGAATTGAGACACTTAAAGTAGTAAAGGAGTTTTGCTATTTGGGGAGCAAAATAACTGATGATGGTCGAAGTAGAGAGGATATAAAATGTAGACTGGCAATGGGAAGGAAAGCATTTCTGAAGAAGAGAAATTTGTTAACATCGAGTGTAGATTTAAGCGTCAGGAAGTCGTTTATGAAAGTATTTGTATGGAGTGTAGCCATGTATGGCAGTGAAACATGGACGATAAATAGTTTAGACAAGAAGAGAATAGAAGCTTTCGAAATGTGGTGCTACAGAAGAATTCTGAAGATTAGATGTGTAGATCACATAACTAATGAGGAGGTATTGAATAGAATTGGAGAGAAGAGAAGTTTGTGGCACAACTTGACTAGAAGAAGGGATCGGTTGGTAGGACATATTCTAAGCCATCAAGGGATCACCAGTTTAGTATTGGAGGGCAGCGTGGAGGGTAAAAATTGTAGAGGGAGACCAAGAGATGAATACACCAAGCAGATTCAGAAGGATGTAGGTTGCAGTAGGTACTGGGAGATGAAGATGCTTGCACAGGATAGAGTAGCATGGAGAGCTGCATCAATCCAGTCTCAGGACTGAAGACCACAACAACAACAACAACACATTTATTCTTAAAAAGAAATCTGGAACTCTCAGTCCGCATGTCGGAAGGAGTTTCACAAGCACGGTCAACGGGTTTAAGTACGAAAAACGTTTCGCACTATTTTTCATTGCTGCAGAACATCTTGGTAGAGCATAACCTCCTTGATAACCGGGTAATATATTCAATGTAGATGAGTCCGGACTTCAGCTGAATAATCGACCAGATTACGTGTTGGCAGCAAAGGGGTCTAAGAGCGCTCCAGCGATAACAGACGGTGGAAAGGGTGAAACCATATCTGTAATCGCTTGCTGTAATGGTGAGGGCATGTTTTTACCCCCAGCTTTTGTTTTGAAGGGAAAAAAATGAAAAGGCCGAGTACAAGGTCGGTATGCCGCCGTGTTCCACGATTTTCATGTCACAAAAGCCGGCTTGCGTAACAGCTGATATTTTCCTTCTGTGGCTAAGGAACCAGTTTGCACCGAGGAAGCCTGAGGGAACAGTCCTGCTCATTTTGGCTGCACATAGCTCTCATTGCAGCAGCGTGGATACATTAGAGTTTGCAGAAGAAAAAAACATAATTTTGCTCTGTCTACCTAGCCACACCACACAATATCTGCAGCCGCCAGTCAGAGAATTTTTTAAAGCTTTGAAATCCTATTATTACAATGCTTACAATTCTTACATTAAAATGAATCCAAATAGAAAAATTACCAGACTAGTGTTCGGAGGACTGCTTACAAAGGCATGGGTACAAGCAGCTACGAGAGAGAATGTAATATCGAAGATCAGAAGCATTGGAATCATCCCGTTTAATACTGACGTCATCCCCGAATACGCGTTTTTAACATCAGCTTCAGATCAACATCAGGAAAACAACGAACGACATGAAAACAGACCTACTTCACCTCGACCAAGTTGTTCGCACTGGCATGAGGTACCTAATCCCTCGGAAGAAGCAACTGTAGACGTAGATAACGATCAGGAACTTGAACGCATACAAGTTTCACCACAACTGGGCTGTTACCAACGGGCGGAAATTCCACAGGAAAGCAGCAGTCTTCATCAGAAGCAACAGATATGACCTCGACAGTGGCAACAGAAGAATCTCAAATAACCCCTGGCAAGCTCTTGGACCATATTTCGCCGGTACCTATCCTAGATAAAGTTGCATCTGCAAGGAAGAAGTCCAGAGCTTTAGGTGAGATTTTGACTTCTCCAGAAAACATCGACAACCTGCGAAACAGAAAACGACAACATGAGTCAGTGAAGAGTAGTGCAAATGGTAAAAAGAGGACCAAAGGAGAAACCGTAACCAAAGGAAAAACAGTAACCAAAGAGACTACTAAAGGAATTATCAAAAAGAAGCAGCCTAAGAAACGAAAAGCGTCTACCACTGACACCGAATCCGACTCGTTGCTGGATATCCAATTGCAAGACGATGATGACGACGCGGATGATGAAGAGTGTTTTTGTGTAGGGTGCGGTGAACTGCACAGTTGCACTAAAAATGATGTGCATTGGATCAAATGTACTAGCTGCCAACGTTGGCTGCATGAAAACTGTTCAAAATATGAATCTATGTGTGACGTATGTGGCAAAACGCAGGGGAAATAAGTTCACCATTTCACCAAAGGTCATTCGCCATTTCACCCATATACATGGGTGATATGGTGAAATTGATAAAAAAAAGTATTTTTTTAACTTTTTTAGTGCCTTAAAGAGGATGTGGAACTGCTAATGTGTTACTTATGCATTTTGTGAAAGGAGAGTGTTTTTATTTTGTTTAAATAGACAATTTCTTGTCTTCTACGAGGGCCAAATTTTTTATTCACCATATCCCCCTGATTTACCCTATTGCACTTATATGATACGTCGTTGTGAATCTCCTAGCGTCTCAGAAGCTATAAGAGAAGCGTAACGCTCAGCAACTAAAATGCGGCGGGCTTGTGACTGTTCTCATGTCTCTTAAGCTCTTAAGGCCGCATAAAGTTCTGCATCTAAGTTTCGATTGATCGGAGACAAAGTAGCTGCAAATTTTGTAGGATTCAGGTACCTTTCGCAGGTTGAGCTCTCTTAGAACCACCAGCCAACCACGTTTGCGAGGCGTACCTTAAAATTCACAGGCGGTAAAAAAACTGAACACCATGAAGGAGTTGTGCGACGTAAATGAAAGTTGTTAAGCGTGCTTCTACATTTGAAAGATGATACACATTCAAATTTTGCTCCAGTCGCTTAAGAGTGGCGCTAGTGGCACCACTATTAGAATGCGTATCAGGTTTGCTTTAATACACGCTGTAACGGTCGTGAGTGTTAGTTACCATTGAGACTGTACGTGGTGAGATATGGTATCAAAGAAGCCATTACCAACACCTTAGTGAGTTTGAAAGAGGTCGTGTAAAAGGACAACAAGAAGCTGGGTGTTTCTTCTGCGATATTTCAGAAAAATGGTTCAAATGGCTCTCAGCACTATGGGACTTAACATCTGGGGTCAACAGGCACCTAGAACTTAAATCTAAGTAACCTAAGGACATCACACACATCCATGCCCGAGGCAGGATTCGAACCTGCGAACGTAGCGGTCGCGCGGTTCCAGACTGTAGCTCCTAGAACCTCTCGGCCACGCCGACCGGCTACTTCAGAAAGACTTGGCAGGAAAGTAGCCACTGCACATAATTGCTGTCACGGATATTCACGAGAATGTACGCTTCCAAGAAGACAGCCAAGTGGCACCAACGAGAGGAAAGACCATCGTGTTCGACGTCTGGCTCTGCCGCGTAGTACCGCATCTGCGGCAGCAACCTGAGCAGCATATGGTGCCACAGTTACACAACGAACTGCTGCAAATAAGTTAATCAAGGACAGCTCCGAGCCAGACGCCCTGTAACGTACATTCCACAGACCCCAAACCATCGCCATTTACGACTTTTGTAGTATCGAGCGAGAGCTCATTGGAGGGCAAGGTAGAAGTCTGTTGTGCTTTCTGATGAAAGATGCACCTGCATTAGTGTTAGTGATTGCCGTGTGTTGGTTAGAAGAAGACCAGTTGAGGAACTGCAATCAACCTGTATGTGTGGTACACACACTGGACCTACACCTGGAGTTACGACTTGGATTACGAATTAGTGCCGCAGCAAGAGCACTCACGTGATATTCCATGCACTCTGACTACATGTCCCTCAATCTGTTGGTTCGACTTGTTGTGCTGCAGTTCATGAACTCCATTGGAAACTGGAAATTAGTGATAAGTTCTATGGGAACAAACTGCTGAGGTCATCTACCCTTAGGCTTTTTTTTTTTTTTTTTTGTCATCAGTCTACTGACTGGTTTGATGCGGCCCGCCACGAATTTCTTTCCTGTGCTAACCTCTTCATCTCAGAGTAGAACTTGCATCCTCCATCCTCAATTATTTGCTTGACGTATTCCAATCTCTGTCTTCCTCTACAGTTTTTGCCTTCTACAGCTCCCTCATGTCTTAGCAGATGTCCTATCATCCTGTCCCTTCTCCTTATCAGTGTTTTCCACATATTCCTTTCCTCTCCGATTCTGCGTACAACCTCCTCATTCCTTACCTTATCAGTCCACCTAATTTTCAACATTCGTCTATAGCACCACATCTCAAATGCTTCGATTCTCTTCTGTTCCGGTTTTCCCACAGTCCATCTTTCACTACCATACAATGCTGTAATCCAGACGTACATCCTCAGAAATTTCTTCCTCAAATTAAGGCCGGTATTTGATATTAGCAGACTTCTCTTGGCCAGAAATACCTTTTTTGCCATCGCGAGTCTGCTTTTGATGACCTCCTTGCTCCGTCCGTCATTGGTTATTTTACTGAATAGGTAGCAGAATTCCTTAACTTCATTGACTTCGTGACCATCAATCCTGATGTTAAGTTTGTCGCTGTTCTCATTTCTACTACTTCTCATTACCTTCGTCTTTCTCCGATTTACTCTCAAACCATACTGTGTACTCATTAGACTGTTAATTCCGTTTAGCAGACCATTTAATACTTCTTCACTTTCACTCAGAATATCAATGTCATCAGCGAATCGTATAATTGATAGCCTTTCACCTTGTATTTTAATTCCACTCCTGAAACTTTCTTTTATTTCCATCATTGCTTCATCGATGTACAGATAGAAGAGTAGGGGCGAAAGGCTACAGCCTTGTCTTACACCCTTCTTAATACGAGCACTTCGTTCTTGATCGTCCACTCTTATTATTCCCTCTTGGTTGTTGTACATATTGTATATGACCCGTCTCTCCCTATTGCTTACCCCTACTTTTTTCATAATCTCGAACAGCTTGCACCATTTTATGTTGTCGAACGCTTTTTCCAAGTCGACAAATCCTATGAAAGTGTCCTGATTTTTCTTTAGCCATCCTTCCATTATTAGCCGTAACGTCACAATTGCCTCTCTCGTCCCTGTACTTTTCCTAAAGCCAAACTGATCGCCACCCAGCGCATTCTCAATTTTCTTTTCCATTCTTCTGTATTTTATTCTTGTAAGCAGCTTCGATGCATGAGCTGTTAAGCTGATTGTGCGATAATTCTCGCACTTGTCAGCTCTTGCCGTCTTCGGAATTGCGTGGATGATGCTTTTCCGAAAGTCAGATGGTATGTCGACAGACTCAAACACTCTACACACCAACGTGAATAGTCGTTTTGTTGCCACTTCCCCCAATGGTTTTAGAAATTCTGATGGAATGTTATCTATCCCTTCTGCCTTATTTGACCGTAAGTCCTCCAAAGCTCTTTTAAATTCCGATTCTAATACTAGATCCCCTATCTCTTCTAAATCTACTCCAGTTTCTTCTTCTATCACATCAGACAAATCTTCACCCTCATAGAGGCTTTCAATGTATTCTTTCCACCTATCTGCTCTCTCCTCTGCATTTAACAGTGGAATTCCCGTTGCACTCTTAATGTTACCACCGTTGCTTTTAATGTCACCAAAGGTTGTTTTGACTTTTCTTTATGCTGAGTCTGTCCTTCCGACAATCATATCTTTTTCGATGGCTTCACATTTTTGCTGCAGCCATTTCGTCTTAGCTTCCCTGCACTTCCTATTTATTTCATTCCTCAGCGACTTGTATTTCTGTATTCCTGATTTTCCCGGAACATGTTTGTACTTCCTCCTTTCTTCAATCAACTGAAGTATTTCTTCTGTTACCCACGGTTTCTTCGCAGCTACCTTCTTTGTACCTATATTTTCCTTCCCAACTTCTGTGATGGCCCTTTGCAGAGATGTCCATTCCTCTTCAACTGTACTGCCTACTGCGCTATTCCTTATTGCTGCACCTATAGCGTTAGAGAACTTCAAACGTACCTTGTCATTCCTTTGTACTTCCGTATCCCACTTCTTTGCGTATTGATTCTTCCTGACTAATGTCTTGAACTTCAGCCTACTCTTCATCACTACTATATTGTGATCTGAGTCTATATCTGCTCCTGGGTACGCCTTACAATCCAGTATCTGATTTCGGAATCTCTGTCTGACCATGATGTAATCTAATTAAAATCTTCCCGTACCTCCCGGCCTTTTCCAAGTATACCTCCTCCTCTTGCGATTCTTCAACAGGGTATTCGCTATTACTACCTGAAACTTGTTACAGAACTAAATAAGTCTTTCTCCTCTTTCATTCCTTGTCCCAAGCCCATATTCTCCTGTAACTTTTTCTTCTACTCCTTCCCCTACAACTGCGTTCCAGTCGCCCATGACTATTAGATTTTCGTGTCCCTTTACATACTGCATTACCCTTTCAATATCCTCATACACTTTCTCTATCTGTTCATCTTCAGCTTGCGACGTCGGCATGTATACCTGAACTATCGTTGTCGCTATTGGTCTGCTGTCGATTCTGATTAGAACAACCCGGTCACTGCACTGTTGACAGTAATCACCCTCTGCCCTACCTTCCTATTCATAACGAATCCTACACCTGTTATACCATTTTCTGCTGCTGTTGATATTACCCGATACTCATCTGACCATAAATCCTTGTCTTCCTTCCCCTTCACTTCACTGACCCCTACTGTATCTAGATTGAGCCTTTGCATGTCCCTTTTCAGATTTTCTAGTTTCCCTACCACGTTCAAGCTTCTGACATTCCACGCCCCGACTCGTAGAACGTTATCCTTTCGTTGATTATTCAATCTTTTTCTCATGGTAACCTCCCCCTTGGCAGCTCCTCCCGGAGATCCGAATGGAGGACTATTCCGTTACGTGTCTTTAATGCAGTGGTTTCCATTGCCTTATGCATTCTCATGTCGTTGATCATTGCTGATTCTTCCGCCTTTATGGGCAATTTCCCACCCCTAGGACAAGAGAGTGCCCTGAACCTCTATCCGCTCATCCGCCCTCTTTGACAAGGTCGTCGGCAGAATGAGGCTGACTTCTTATGCCTGAAGTCTTCGGCCGCCAATGCTGATTATTTATCAAAATTTAGGCAGTGGCGGGGATCGAACCCGGGACCGAAGACGTTTTGATTATGAATCAAAGACGCTACCGCCTTTTCTTTTTTTTTTTTTTTAGTCTCATTTTGTTCGCTTTTGTTCGTTGTGTCTGCTCGGGGCGGACGCCGTAAGACATCCGTTTATGTTCGTTGTTGATCGATTGACTCATTTTTTTTATTACAGAGGGCACGTAACCCTGTGACCGAACACGCTGAGCTACCGTGCCGGCATCCCTAGACCACGGGTCTTACTGTGGTGTCACCGCCAGCCACCACACTTGCTAGGTGGTAGCTTTAAATCGGCCGCGGTCCATTAGTACATGTCGGACCCGCGTGTCGCCACTGTCAGTGATCGCAGACCGAGCGCCACCACACGGCAGGTCTCGAGAGACGGACTAGCACTTGCCCCAGTTGTACGGACGACTTAGCTAGCGATGCACACTGACGAAGCCTCGCTCATTTGCAGAGCAGATAGTTAGAATAGCCTTCAGCTAAGTCAATGGCTACGACCTAGCAAGGCGCCATTAGCATTACATTGCATGTATCTACAGAGTCTCACTTGTATCGTCAAGAGCGATGTGCAACAAGGATGGATTAAAGTTAAGTATTCCAGCAGCTACGTACTTTTCTTTATAGCATTCATTACGTATCCTGTTTCAGACCTAACGCCCGCCTGCGTGAGTTAGCGCGTGCATCTTGGCCGCCTCTTTCAATTAGTGTGCGTAGTGTTGGCAAGTCTGCCGACACTACACTTACTGCTATTACTTAATCTAACTTAACCTAACTTAAGCTAAGGGCAACAAGGTCTCGAACCTCCGACGTGGGCAGCCGCGCGAACTGTGACAAGACGCCCAAGACAGCACGAGTACCCCGTGCGGCACGACCGCCCTTCCACAGGGCGAAACTTCCTGTGTGCCGCACCGAAACTCGGGACCTTTGCATTTCGTGGGCAGGTGCTCTACCATGTGAGATATCCTA
Organism: Schistocerca serialis cubense; assembly: GCF_023864345.2. Lineage (NCBI taxonomy): Eukaryota > Metazoa > Arthropoda > Insecta > Orthoptera > Acrididae > Schistocerca > Schistocerca serialis. Next base: position 292,103,758 of record NC_064641.1, read on the forward strand.
GCACGATTCACGACCCTTCCTCACAGCTTCAATTCTGCCAGTACCTCGTCTCCTACCTTCCAAACTTCACAGAAGCTCTTCTGCGAACCAAGCAGAACTAGCACGCCTGGAAGAAAGGATATTGCGGAGACGTGGATCAGCCACAGCCTGGCAGATGTTTCCAGAATGAGATTTTCACTCTGCAGCAGAGTGCGCGCTCATATGAACTTCCTGGCAGATTAAAACTGTTTGCCGGACCGAGACTCGAACGCGGGACTTTTGCCTTTCGCGGGCAGGTGCTCTGCCATCTAAGCTATCCACGCATGACTAACGACCCGTCGCTGGATGGTATAGCACTTGCCCGCTAAAGCCAAAGTTCCCGAGTTCGAGTCTCGGACCGGCACACAGTTTTAATCTGCCAGTTTCATACCAGAGCACACTCTGCTGCAGAGTGAAATTTCATTTTCATTCGACAGGGTGTTTTCCAACAGGATAACGCTCGCCAACGTGCTCCTATTGTAACCCAACAAGCTCTACAGAGTGTCGTCATGTTGCTTCGGCCTCCTTGATCATCAGATCGGTCTCCAACCAAGCATATATGGGACATCATCAGACGAGAGTTCCAGCGTCATCTACAAACAGCATTAACCATCCATATATTTACCGACCAAGCGCAATAGGCATGGAACTCCTTCCCAAAAACTGGTATCGGCACCTGTAAAACACAGTACGCGTACTTTTGCACGTTTGCTTTCAGCGTTCTGGTAGTTACACCGGTTATTGATGTACCATTGTTTAACATTAGCAGTATTTATTGTATTTATTTTATCTGTCATACCCACGAGATCACTTTTACAAAATGTGTAAGATCACGAAAAAGAGAAAACGTAAAACATAAAGCAATACTGTACATGGTAGTGCGAGAAGTGAAGATTAAATAAAGTAAAACACAAAAACACACAATGTTCATTTAAAAGTGCTGCCATCATTCTGTGTGGGATTACAAACATTATATCAGATGCGGATCCCAGTACGTTCCAGCTTGTACAGCTTTGTCATTTGCTGTTAGTAGGTCCTGTATCTTGCAAGGTTCGTCCAGTTTCCTGCAGACTGGTAGGTGTTGTGGGTCTTGCAGTTCTGGACATTCGCAGAGCTCCATTTTTTCAGGTTTACTTTGCATCGTGATAGACCCATTAATCTATTCGAGCCTTTACAGATCATGTATGGTAGTTCGAATCCACCTGTAGAGTCTTTCCTGGAGATGTTCCCTGGTCTTCCTGGTTCCGGCTTTCGCCACAGCTTTTCTCGTCCTACTCCAGGCGGTACAACGGTTGGATCAGTTGTTTGTAGAAAACTCTTTTTTGTTTTAAGTATTTTGGGTTGTTGGTAGTGTCCAAACATTGGATGCCTGGGATCTGTTTCTTGTTTTTGTTTCTCGATTTCTGTAGCTGTTCTCCTTCTGATGTCTGGAGGAACTATGCTCATACGTTGGTACAGCTGGTTTGTAGGAGATGGGTGGAGGCAGCCTGTTATGATGAATCCTGTCTCGTTCACAACTAAATTTACTAGTTTTGCAACGGTGGATTTTTGCCATACAGGTGACGAGTACTTCGCAGTGGAGAAACATAACGCTACAGCTGACGTGCAGAGAACTGTAGGCTGTGCTCCCCATCTACTATTCGTAATCTTGCCAATGATGTTGTTCCTGGCACTCACTTATGTCTTTGTGTCCAAACATGATGCTTGAGGTGAGAACGCAGTGACTCACCTCGCGTTAACTTTAACCTGTGATCTTGCAGCGTTAATCACTCAAATAAGTTACCTAGACAAATGTGTTCCCGAAATGCCATTACTCTTCATTAATTACTTTTTTTGTGTTACGATATTTTACGTTAGTGTATATAATATCAATAATATTTCTTAAGGCTTTTCTGACGTAATTGTTTTAACTCTTACAGACTCGATATTGTTATAATGCAAAAACTTCTATGTTGTAAAATCATTGTGCTGAAGTCTGAAACTCTTCCTCAGGTTTATAAGTTTTATGCGCTTTGATAATCTTAATGTAAACCTTAACACTAAAAAAAATTTAATAATACATAGTAAATTTCTTTCTGTCCATCTTCAATTTATATGTACTGTACATGTTTCTGGGTGCGTCCGTGCGTGTGTGTTTGTGTGTATGTGTGTGTGTGTGTATGTCTGTGTGTGGGTGTTTGTGTGTGTGTGTGTGTGTGTGTGTGTGTGTTGTGTTTGTGTGTGTGTGTGTGTGTGTGTGTGTGTGTGTGTGTGTGTGCCACGGTATTTAATTTTTGTTAGGTTCCAACGTCTTCTGTATTATTTTATGTTTCATTCCGAATCAGAAATCTGTTCTTTATCGATACAGTCAATACAAATTGTAACATTTTTAAGAACCTCATACACAAAATTGTATTTTTTCACGTCTGTGCCTCTTGTGCACTTAGTACATCATCCTTTCTTGTTTCTTTCATCGTTCACATTTCTGTTTCAAATGGTTCAAATGGCTCTGAGCACTATGGGACTTAACTTATGAGGTCATCAGTCCCCTATAACTTAGAACTACTTAAACATAATTAACCTAAGGACATCACACACATCCATGACCGAGGCAGGATTCGAACCTGCGACCGTAGCGGTCGCGCGGTTCCAGACTGTAGCGCCTGCAACCGCTCGGCCATTCCGGCCGGCATTTCTGTTTCCAAGCTGTGGTCTTTCTATCGAAGGACCTAAGTTTTCATCTTCTTGTGTTGTCATCTTGACCACTTTCTGTTTGACAGTTTTCGGTAGGGATGTCGTCTCTGCTCTCTTTTGTATAGCTGCGCTCCTAGTTCTCGTATGAAAAATATTCTAATCATATCCTTGGTTCAATATTTCTGGTAAATATTATTTGACGATTTATTAAAGAAATATCCAAGATACGGAAAAAATATTGCACTGAGCCAACGTCTTGTTTTCCTTGATGAGATAAAGCACATTTCATCCAATGTATCGACTCCTGTTTTTGTAGAATTTTACTCTTTGACAGATGCATGCCTTTTTCTCTTTCGTGTTTCGTCATCTGTTGCACTCTCGAAGTGCATACGTAAAAGTAGGGTCACATTCGCGTTCTCTTTTGGCACGTACAAGACGATTGTCAAGTCCTCTTGATTTCGAAATAAGCATTCACACTTCAGGAGGGAGTCTTATTTTACTTTTACTGACAGTTCCAAACAATTTAGGTTTCTTCTACAGTAAGTCTTTAGACAAGCAGCAGCTTGTGAACCAATTGTCCGCGTTAGAATTTTCAGACCATACTTCTATGGTTTGCTTGGTATATACATACTGACGAAGACTAGACTTTCTTCTGAAAGCAAGTAACTGATGCTATTATAATGAGATACTGCAGATCTTGTTACAGTTAGTCTCCTACGGCTCAGATGTTTACCTAAAAGGTGTAAGTTTATGAAGAAGAACAGGAACCAGTACAAACACATCTTAGTGTGACATACTTTAATTCAAAAACAATTTGTGCCCTACAGGTTCTTTATAGTTGTACGTCCAGAGCGGTACAAACTGGCCAAAGTAAGAAAAACAAAAAAACCGTAGGCTTAATTTCAGACACATCTGCCTCTATGACGTTTCGTTTCGGGGAAAAGTTCCCAGATATATTCGTCTCTACACATGAGTATATCCACGTACTTTTTCCGAACATACCTTCCTAAAAAAAAAAGAAAAAAAAAGATAACAGTACCGAATTTGCATTTCTGGCTGCACCTCTCACGTTTCTTCCGTTTCAGCTTCTTCATACCTTCATATACCGTCAGTTGAGTTGTTACCGAACAGTGGCAGAGAACACACTGACTCAAAGACTTTCACTTCACTTAGAAAACCGTTACAATAGAGGTACCATTCAACAATAAGCTCGCTTCCCGTAACATGAAACGTGACAACAATGAACCTGCTTTAAAATTATTAAAGAAACTGACATTCGGCATTATTTTGATTTTTGTTACAGTAGCACTTACGCAGTGTTCTCGGGTTTACCGCAGGATTTATTGTATCTGCACAATATCTAGTAGTAAAAACTGTGCATATTCTCCAGGTGCTGGAACAAGACTTTAAAACTTCGGAAGCCGCGTTCACGAGTAAATATTGGATTCGCACCGTCACGGAATAATCTAAAAGTGGCCGGATTCGCCGGCCTCCCTGAAAGCGTCGTCTGCATCCGTCATTCACCCTCCTAAAGGTCGATTTTTTTCTTTCTACTTTCTTCCTCAGGACTCGCGAAAATCTATTCTGCCCTTTAGTCGTGCACAATTAGCAGACATAGTTAATTTTGCAACTGTAATATTATATAAGAATATAATGTATAATAATACGTAAGAATGGATTAGAACTACACGTTAGTAGGAACTTAACATAAATAATAGTTTGTGTCTGAACAGAACCACAACATAAAAATGCCACTCATTTCATTGTGTTTATTACTGTCTTAACATAAGTAATGCTGGCAAACAGTTATTGCTGATGAAGGGGCGTCGAAGTTTCGTGTTTAACGTCTTGTTATAGTCGCGGACATAAGAAATGCAATCAGGGGAAGGCGTCTGGTTGCAAAATTTCATGCGAACCATCCTCATATTGTCAGGAACCACAAAAAACTTGCTCCAAATAGTTTTAAAATTCGTACATTTAAACCCATTCATCACTAACCAGGTTCTAGTACCAATTGATTCGCTGTAATTCAACTTATGTATACACAATTGTACTGCGTTCAAAACATCTCCACTTCAGTCTATTACGGTCAGACGACTCTTAGCGATCGACTGACGTCACTCAAAACAAAAAAAGCCAACTATTAGTTGGTATGCTGACACCTCGCAGTATAATTACCTTTCACGGGATTTCCACATGTTTTAACGCTACCACAAAACCAGCATGCACTTTCCAGGAAACGTCTACGCGTCTTTGTAACTCCCCCAGCACCACGGCTACAGCATTTTACGGGCACAACGCGAAGCTATTATCTCCCCTAACAACAAATTGTTTGATCTCCGCTTTGTTCAAATAAATTTCATAAATCATATCAAAGGGTTAACAGTGTCTTTTTCATTTTCACCGGTCAGGATTAGCTCCGACAATCGTACTCAACGTTATCCATAATTGAAATTAATGGATCGTGTATTTTTAATTAAGTTGCTGCCTAATGACCATTATACAAAAGCGGCTCGCCACATCACTGCGCCACAGCGGGCTATCGCCAATTAAAACAACGCACACAATAAACGGCTCATGTTCCGTCTCAACAAAGGACTTCTGAAACCAGCAATTAAACGCTACATCCTGCCAGAGGAGTCATTTGAATGTGTGTGTGACGATGAGGTCTGTCATTTACACGCTCTTCAGAAATATTTACTATGTAGATAAAATCTCGATAAACGAAAAATTTCGTGACGATTAATTGCCAGTTAAGTTAAGAGTGCTGCGTTTCCTTTTTTTTCTGTCCTGTGGAATTAATCTACCCTGTAACACACATTGTGTTAAACGTTTCTTAAAGGGAAAGTATAGTCTTGATCAAGGTGAGCATCAGAGCTGACACTAATGTCACTGGTTGAGGAAAACCTCCTCAGCTGTTTTATTACACATTTATTGTGCTATGACCGGTTTGTTTCTTAGAACATCTTCAGGTTGCCGAGTTGTGTTAAAGGCATGATACAAATGATCCGGTTGCCGTATGTAATGTTAATGAACGTGTCGAGAAACGATGATCACAAATATTCTGCCGACGGCGTGGCGGAAGTATGGCGAGGAGGCACGGCATGCTCCGTACAGTTTACTTGTCTTCAACGTTATATATGACAACCAGACCATTTGTCTCATGACTTTAGCACATATCGGCAACCTGAAGATGTTCTAAGAGCGAAACCGATGGTAGCACAATAAATGCGTAATAATACAGCTGAGGTGTTTTTCTTTAATTACTAAGGAAATCATACTATGAAAGCACTGAGAGACATTCTGCTGAAATAAAGATCTCTCCGTCCAAACACGTCTCTGAAGGTCCAACGGTACCGACTGACCGCCGTGTCATCCTCATCGCTTGGCGTCACTGGACGCGAATGGTCAGCACATCGCTCTCCTAACCGTTTTGGTCACCGGAGGCGCTACTTTTTAATCAGGTAGCACCTCAATTGGCCTCCCAAGGGCCGAGTGCAGACCGCTGGTCAAAGCTGTTCGGCAAAATCGAAGGGTCACTCATCGAAGTGTTAGCCGAGCCTGACAGCACATAACCTAAGTGATATGACGGGAACCAGTGTTGGCACTGCAGCAGGGCTGTTGGCGAAGTAAAGATGCAGAAACAAAATTTAATTTCGTCTTTCCTACCGATGTCTGGACATTGTTAGTGATGACGGAAGAGTTATAGCGAAGTCCAGTATTACGAGATGTGATACATAGTGATGCTCTGAAGTATTAACGAAGACACAGTTGAGTAATTTAGGTGCAAGGCGGTGAGGTAAACTGGGAAATTGGAAGTTGGGATGGTATAAAAAAGTTAGTCGTTCTAGCAGCAGGCAACAATGATTGCATAGTAGTACAATATATGTTACTTTAACATACTTTGCACAGGAGTAGAACGTTTCAAGAAGTATTAGTTATGGCAATTATTGTAGAATTCACAGTCGAATACCTGTTTTATGACCCGAGGATGGTCAGAATGTGACTCAAATCCATAGTCAAACATAAAACATAGATACAGATTTGTATTTAACGCTGCAATTCCTAAACCTAGAGGAAGGTGTCCAGTACCGCCTACGCAAAACAGTTATTGTGATATGTTGCAAACAGTTATTGTGAAATCGCCTATACCACCGACAAGATAGCCGTCTACGTGACACTTCCTTATTGTCCGTTTCTTACTGGGCTACAGCACTACTCAGCCACGACAATATTGCACTTGGTGTTGGCGGAAAAACACGGTGACGCTACAGTAAACAAGTACAGTAGTGGCCGGGGAAAACGCGTGGCACTGTCAATGCTTTCACGTCATTTGTGCACTTACTATCAGCCCTGATTATGTGCTGACGCCGGCCGCGGTGGCCGAGCGGTTCTAGGCACTTCAGTCCTGAACCACGCTGCTGCTACGGTCGGCGGTTCGAATCCAGCCTCGGGCATGGATGTGTGTGATGTCCTTAGGTTAGTTAGTTAGTTAGTTGTAAGTTTAGGGGACTGACGACCTCAGCTGTTAAGTCCCATAGTGTTTAGAGCCATTTGAACCATATGTGCTGACTCAGTACATGCCGATCGTAGTGCCCTCACTCCTGTGTGCAATAATTCTGTGGTCGACTAACAGTTGTCCACTGCACGATAGTGAGTGCTACGGAAAGGAACGTGTGCGTCACAACTTTTCAATAAGCTATGATTTTCTTACTAACGCAAAAGACAAAGATGGTTCCCAAATCCTAAAAAGTATACGTACTGATACATAACCATAAATGTTTTGTAGATCAGCACTGAATATTGAAGCGCAGGTTTTGATGTATAATTTTAGTCAAGGGGTAGTGACTCTGTTAAATTGAGTTGACGCCCCAATTAGAGACTGGTTTTACTGCTACTGGCCCTTAAATTTTGATCTGAACAGCAGTAGCCAACACCTCTTAATACATGAAAATACGTGCACCGATGTAACCGATTTCCTTTGCAGTTTGTTTGCAAAAAAAAAAAAAAAAAAAAAAAAAAAAACTTCGAAATGTATTCCCGTGAATAATTTCCACGTTCTTGAGATTATCGTACAATAACATTACACGTCACAGAATAGTGATGGATGAAGAAATTTCCAGCACAGCAACGCCATGAAACTGAAAATAGCTATATTTAATCCGCCAAGAGTCGTTGATAAATAATTCCTTTTTAACAACCCACGTGAACCTTCAAATAATATTCAGATATCATGAAGTTATTGGCAACTTTGCAGTGCGATATTAATCCTGTTGCCTTAACATAGACGCCATCGTGCGATAATTGTTGCCGGCCGCTGTGACCGATTGGTTCTAGGCGCTTCAGTCCGGAACCGCGCTGCTGCTACGGTCGCAGGTTCGAATCCTGCCTCGGGCATCGATGTGTGTGATGTCTTTAGGTTAGTTAGGTTTCAGTAGTTCTAAGTCTAGGGGACTGATGACCTCAGATGTTAAGTCCCATAGTGCTCAGAGCCATTTTTTTCGATAATTGTTAATATTCGTCTGCCATTACAATCGGATTCCAGAGGAAGGAAGGATGGAAGGAAGTCTGGCCTTAACGTCCCGTCGAAATCGAGGTCATTAGAGACGGAGCAGGAAATTGGATTGTGTCAAGGATGGGGATTGAAATCGGCCGGGGATGCAAGCCGTCCGAATCCGAATAGCCGTAGGCGGGTTTGAATAGTCGTACAGTATGCTAACCACTGCGCCACCTCACTAGGTGTCGGTTCCCACTTTTTCTCAGGGGCTCTCTACATACTAAAAAATTCATCGTGTTGAATTCAAAAGAGCTCAAGCTTCTTAATCATGTAGACCCCAAGTATTGATCCGCAGTGAGGTTGGAATTGCCCCCCTCCAAAATTCATGTTGAAATGCTTAGCAATAACCTTACCTCACTCTGTGGCATAGGAAAAGACAACCGAAGAAAATCAATAAATAATTACCCTTTATTTTTCAAACAGATGATTTTGTTTTCAGCCTGACCATCAGCCTGACGACTTGGCAATGGGTAACCTAGTGGCAGGCATTTTAGCAGATATTATCATCAGTTCGCTGGAAGAGAAATTCTTCAACAATTTTTAACTGGTGATCTGCGTATTTGTCATTTCCTCGGTACGTAGACGACATTTTGATCATATACAGTGGTTCCCGGGAAAGAATTCGTGATTTGTTTGAAATTTTTGATAGTCTTCATGAAAAAATCAGTTTCACTTGTGAATTAGAAAATAACGATCATCAGATGATTACTTGGACTTCAGTATAGCTGTTGACGACAGACTTTCTTGCGGTACTTTTCGTAAAGCCACTATCACGGATCAAACTGTGTCCGCTACTTCAGTGCATCCTCGTTCCCATAAGAAAACATTTTTCCATTCAGCCATTCATCGTCCAATAATTTCTGTACCTATGTCATCTGACAAGCTCAACAACGAAATGAATATAATAAAAACTATTTCAGTTAAAAACGGCTATGATCTCTCGATAGTTGACAAGATCTTCAAAGTTTAAACTGACGCTAAAGTGATAATTTTAGGCATCAGTGCTGTTTCTGACAGTAACGAATACAAAACTGTATTCTAGATTCTACTTCTAGACCCTATTTCTCATAATATTCGTCGTCTTCTAATTTAAAAATATGGATTCATAGTTACCTTTTCCTCGAACAATAAATTTCAAAAAAATTTCATTTACAATCTCAAGTCCACAGTTACTCCTATACACAATGTAGGAGTGTATACACTCATTTGTGATACGTGTTCAGTTTATTATACAGTATAGGATGAACTGGAAGCGTCAGGTACAAGGAACGTTTAGTGGGAAAAATAGGCACTAATGTACATAATTCTATTTCCCCATCGCGTTAATTTCCGGCCACAAACCGAAAAGCACTGAAGAAATTTCCATTTTTCATAGAAAAAAGAAAGGTCATGGGCTCGATGTACACGAAGAGCTGGAGATTTTCAAGCACATTTCTACGAACGATGGCCTCATCCTCAATGAACAGTTACAATTATGTAACAAAACTTTTTTCAATGCTTGTAATCCACTAGTCGCGGAATTTTGATTCCTCTGTATTTTACTATATATTTCTGCCTCTAGTTCCGAAACATCTCTTTTTTTTTCGAATCTCATAGATGTGTACTACTAAAATTACCTACATGCAGATTTTTTTTGATTCTACAGCTGTTTGTGTAAATTTTCCGTATATTTCTGTCCTTTAAGTAATAGTAATTTCTGTAAGGCCTAGTAGATGGTACTTAGTTATACTTCATCTGCTTGACCACTCTGTATTTTCAAAAATACATCACTCTCTCTTCCTTTGTATTTTGTTTTTATGATGGACTGTCTTTTTTATATATTTGTTTTTTATTTTTTCACCCGCCAGGTTAGCCGAGAGCGCTAATGCGCTCCTTCCTGGACTCAGGAAACACATCAGGCCGGCGGATTACCGACGAGGTCCGGTGTGCTGGCCAGCCTGGATGTGGTTTTAAGGCGGTTTTCCACATCCTGCTAGCCCAATACCGGGCTGGCCCCACGTCCCGCTTCAGTTACACGACTCGCAAACATCTGAAACACATTCGCACTCTTTCATTATTACACTAGAAACTTGAACATATCTACTCAAAACTCTGATCATTGCCTTCTTACAGTGTAATTTTACGTAAATAACATTTTTACATAATGAAAATTGTCATCGTGCTTAATGGTTTTTTGTAGTACTTAATGTCTTATGTATTACCTTACAGAGTTTCTCAAAATTTCGTTCTGATGAAAATATCCTTCGAGGTGTCGAAACCTAGGACAATATACGAAAGAGCTATTTGCAATCTGTTGGCTGTGTGATTCCTACGTTTGAAAATTTTACACGGTTGCTAAGAAACAGCCACGTTTAAAGCTGTAGTAAAAAATGAGATAAGTGCTGATAAAAACAGACAGACGCATATTCAAAAGCCTTATCATTTAAATTTCTACTTTAAGAGTTCACACGTACAGCGAAAAAAGCAGGATTTTTTTTTTTATTTACATTTTGTTCCCAGTATTTAATTCCATACTTAGCTGAGTGATGAAGAAATGAGTGTAATAGTTATGAAAATTCCTGGTTGTAAAATGTCAGGACATATGTTCATAGATATATGTGACTGCTGATTTTTCTTTGACTGGGGCCTGGGACCACATGGATTGGTGGAATTGCCCGATCAAATCCTCAGCTAGTGGTTTAAGGTGTATGCGACGTACCAACACGGCCTTGGAGACTCACTTCGTAACCGAATCCAGGGGGTTATCAAGTCCACGGACGTAATTACAAGGCATTAAATGATGCTCATAATAATTTCTGTAGGGTTACAAACTTTTTGTCAGGTTAGTCTATAAGGAGAAGATGTAGCAGTACGCCTCCAGTATTGTTAGTTATATTCTGTTTACTCAATAACCTCCTGTTCTTTGTTACAGTGATTCGTTATTGTTATCTGACGTAAATGGAAAGAACTGCAGCCTGAAACTATGACCGGTGCTAAAAAACTAATATTCTATTATGTCTATGTCTCCATGATGCGTAACGTTTCATCCTTTTTACGATCATATTTCCATCATCTTCAGCACATAAAAAAGTCATTCCTACGATATGAAGATATGTCACTTTTTGGGTGTGCCTGTCGATGCTGGAGCCTTTCCGTTGAAGGTCCCAGCGTATGATACCCAAAGAAGGTGGTAGTGTAACTTGTCGCCATGTTTTGGGCGCTAAGGAAGAGCGAATCATTGGCGTACGAGACACGAGTGCGTGGTACTGGTTGTTTGCTGTGATTCAATGGGTACAGAACGAGTGCTGAGGGGAGGGCCGCAGCATAACAGTATTGCACGAAGAGTAGGGACGTATCCTTCCAAAAGGACTACACAACGAGAAGGTTTGCTGGACTGCCTCTAAGATACACGCGGATGACAGCAGCTAGAATTCGAGCAGTGATTACGGGCAGGTTTACATCAGGGAAGAGGATTACTGGATGCTGGGTTAAGATATAGAGTTGTTCTGTGTCATTTATTCCTGACACTATACTACAGACAACAGAGACTTGCATGGGATAAAATCAACATGGTGTGTCATTCCATGGTGTCTAATGAACAGTATCGCTGGTGTTTGTGTTGGTCAGATCGCTGCCATCGTGTCCAGTGACGACCTTGCGATACGTCAAGGAAGCTGCTGGTACTCAGACTCGTCCCTCTCCCACCACACGAATTGTGGTGTCAGGAGGTACACAACAACAGGACTGGTTTGGTAACTGTTGGAAGAGGGATAAATTTTCTACAGGATGTGGCAAGAAAGGCATACCAAGTGGTCATATTATTCATGTCCAAGGTACCAAATGTATACAGGGTGTCCCAAAAAGAATAACTAGTTTTTAAATAGAATTATTTATTAGGAGGAATGGCATAACAGCAACAAATTGCATACTAAATTACTCATAAAAGACTGAAGCTTATAAAAGTCTATCATAAATGTTCAGTCTGTCTTCCATTGGCTGCACGGACGATAGCCGAATTCATCCCAAATTGAGCATAATGTGTCTTCTGTCACTGAAGTTACAGCAGCTGATATTCTGCTTTTTAGTTCATCAATGTCACGAGCTAAGGGAGGAACGTAAATGCACTGTTTAACATATCTCCACAGGAAGAAATCACGCCAGCCAGTATGGCCGTGCGGTTCTAGGCGCCTCAGTCTGGAACCGCGTGACCGCTACGGTCGCAGGTTCGAATCCTGCCTCGGGCATGGATGCGTGTGATGTCCTTAGGTTAGTTAGGTTTAAGTAGTTCTAAGTTCTAGGGGACTGATGACCACAGATGTTAAGTCCCATGGTGCTCAGAGTCATTTGAACAATTTTTTTGAAGAAATCACATGGTGTTAAGTCGGGGGACTGAGGAGGCCAAGAGTGTAAAGCCTGGTCTTGCGGTCCTGTACACCCTATCCAGCGTTGAGGCACGTTGGCATTAAGGAAACTGCACACATTGTTGTGCCAGTGCGCTGGTGCTCCATCTTGCTGATAGATGAAATTGTCAGAGTCAAGTTGTGGGAATAACCAGTTCTGTACCATTGCAAGATACGATTGTCCTGTTACGGTTTCTTCCTCAAAAAAGTAGGGTCCATATACCTTGCTTTGCGAAACAGCACAAAAAACATTCATTTTTGGTGAATCACGTTCGTGTTCAAATGTTTCATGAGGATTTTCGGGCCCCCCCCCCCCCCTTATACGCACATTATGACCGCTAATATGGAAAGTTGCCTCATCGCTGAATATCAGCTGTGATATAAAAGTGTTATCTTTTGTGTCCTCTGGAATAGCACTGCTAAAGTCCTCTCGCTTCATTTTGTCAGTATCTCGAAGAGCTTGTACCAATTGTAATCGGTGTGCTTTGAGTGCTAAACGACGCCGTAACACACGCCACACTGTCATGCGCGGCAACGCATGTACTCGCCAGGCACGACGTGTAGAGTTGTGGGGGCTCCGCTCAAATGCTCGTCGGACTTGTTCCACCGTTTGTTCAGGAATGCATGGCCGGCCAGGACTTCTGCCTTTACAGAGCCACCCTGTTTCTTCAGACTATTTATACCACCGTCGAATATTCTTTGGTGATAGTGGTTTAGCACGAAATCGAATACGAAACGCCTGGTGAACAGCGACCACTGACTAAGTACGACTAAATTCAATAACACAACACGCCTTTCGTTGCGCGGACAACATTTTGCGCGGGACTGGCTGCACGCTCCAGGTCAGCGCTCGTAGCGACATCTAGCGGATTTTTTTCTGAGGCTCTAGACCATGCCGATTACATCTAGCGCTGTTTCAGTTACATTCGTCTCAGTATTATTAGAAGTTAAAATCGGGTCATTCTTTTTGGGACACCCTGTATTTTTTGCAGAATAATGAAAGACTCCACGCTGAAGTTCAGACCAAAAATGCCTTGAATGGCATACTACATTTCCCGATTGTTTAAGACGTAGACCATGTCCGAGATGCGAAGGGAAGATGTATGCAATGATACCAGGCTCCGGTCTGCAATCTTCATGAACTGGGGCAGCAAGTGTTTGAAGCTTTCAAAGATGGCCGTTTATTCTCAGACCACAACTAACATAATGGCGTAAAGGCACCTTTAGGAATACTGATGATGTGGGTGGACATCTGTTTCGAACCGAATAAGAGATTAAGCATTCAATACTTGTTTGTGATGAAGATATCAACAAACTTTGATAGATATCGGACTGGACTCACGTCAGTGTATGTGCTATTTATGTACTTCTGTATTTATAGAGATTTCAATCGTTGCCGCGCGGGGTAGCCGAACGGTATGAGGCGCCTTGTCACGGTCCGCGCGTCAGTCCCCGTCGGAGGTTGGAGTCCTGCCTCGGACATGGGTGCGTGTGTTGTCATTTGCGTAAGTTAGTGTAAGTTAGATTAAGTAGTGTACAAGCTTAGGGACCAATGACCTCAACAGTTTGGTCCCGTAAGTCCTTACCACAAATTTCCAAATAATTTCCAATCGTCAGATGTATGATCAGTGTAACACATCCGGGCTGTGTGGTATGTACATCAAACATTAATTAAAGAAACATTAGGGGATCCATTAAGGTATTTACCATTTAATCAACGACAGGTGCAATGATGATTGTGATTTTATTATTCCCTGCCGAACCAGAACAGTTACCAGCTGGAATAAGTCTCTGGATGGTTCGATTTCTAAATTCCCTTTTTATTTCTTTTCAAGCCGAAACATAACCGTCTAGGATGGTTCCTTGTAGGCGGAGAAAATCAAAACGTTTTCACATGAACGCACTATTGTTTTACTACTTGCTAGCATTGAGTTCTGACCTGCTTGCTGGGCACTGTAGCAGATCGTCTTAAATTTGTTTACAGATGCATTAATTGTTCGTACGTGCCAGTAAATAAACACTACATCTTACGGTAATGTGTTAGTTTCTTAGTATGCTACAACTAAGTCAGAATTACTACATAAGGTAGATCCATATTAACGTAGCCAAGTCGACTATGTCTGCTATGTACGTTTATGTCATCGTAAGAATTGTGTTAGCACTTGTTACGTATCATTATCACACTAAAATACCATGCCAATCGAACGTGAGGGGCTCGTTTCTGCATCTGGCATTAAGTTTCAGAACCTAACCAGGTGATAAGGATCTAATCTGTTAACACATGGAGCGTACATCGTTCTGCTGTGGCATGCTAGTGTGGGGCGATCAGATGAAGACGCCAACAAGTACAGAACCAGGGTTATCCATGCGCATCTACTCTCCTCATTGTAATCTGCTTCACGGCCATTTCGCCACAAACAAGGAACCTGGAAAACTGTTAATATAAAAATGTCGTACGTCGATCTATTAGCAGGTGGTCGGTTACAATGCCTGACGTGCTATCATCAAATGTAAAGGGTGTGGCTTCGGATAGCACTTCAGTTTGAAGTACAGATCGCTACGTATGACACTAAAGTTCACAATGACGTGCGATCCGTCGCCAATCGTTCAATATTTGATGATGGTCGCATTTAGTGAAGTCGATAATCCAGCCGTGGTGTAAAGCCTTCCAGTTTCAAAACAAGGAAGAAATGGACCTCACTCGCCTTCGTAGCGGATACTGGCCAAATGTACACGATTAGTTCTTTTGACCTCCCATGAACCATGGACCTTGCCGCTGGTGGGGAGGCTTGCGTGCCTCAGCGATACAGATGGCCGTACCGTAGGTGCAACCACAACGAAGGGGTATCTGTTGAGAGGCCAGACAAACATGTGATTCCTGTAGATGGGCAGCAGCCTTTTCAGTAGTTGCAGGGGCAACAGTCTGGATGATTGACTGATCTGGCCTTGTAACAATAATCAAAACGGCCTTGCTGTGCTGGTACTGCGAGCGGCTGAAAGCAAGGGGAAGCTACAGCCGTAATTTTTCCCGAGGGCATGCAGCTTTACTGTATGGTTAAATGATGATGGTGTCCTCTTGGGTAAAATATTCCGGAGGTAAAATAGTCCCCCATTCGGATCTCCGGGCGTGGACCACTCAAGAGGACGTTGTTATCAGGAGAAAGAAAACTGGCGTTCTACGGATCGGAGCGTGGAATGTCAAATCCCTTAATCGAGCGGATAGGTTAGAAAATTTAAAAAGGGAATTCGATAGGTTAAAGTCAGATATAGTGGGAATTAGTGAAGTTCGGTGGCAGGAGGAACAAGACTTTTGGTCAGGTGAATACCGGGTTATGAGTACAAAATCAAATAGGGGTAATGCAGGAGTAGGTTTAATAATGAATAAAAAAATAGGAGTGCGGGTAAGCTACTACAAACAGCATAGTGAACGCATTATTGTGGCCAAGATAGACACGAAGCCCACGCCTACTGCAGTAGTACAAGTTTATATGCCAACTAGCTCTGCAGATGATGAAGAAATTGATGAAATGTATGATGAGATAAAAGAAATTATTCAGATAGTGAAGGGAGACGAAAATTTAATAGTCATGGGTGATTGTAATTCGAGAGTAGGAAAAGGGAGAGGAGGAAACATAGTAGGTGATACGGATTGGGGCTAAGAAATGTAAGAGGAAGCCGCCTGTTAGAATTTTGCACAGAGCCTAACTTCATCATAGCTAACACTTGGTTCAAGAACCATAAAAGAAGGTTGTATACATGGAAGAAGCCAGGAGATACTAAAAGGTACCAGATAGATTATAAAATGGTAAGACAGAGATTTAGGAACCAGGTTTTAAATTGTAAGACGTTTCCAGGGGCAGATGTGGACTCTGACCACAATCTATTGGTTATGAACTGCAGATTAAAATTGAATAAACTGCAAAAAGTTGGGAATTTAGGGACATGGGACATGGATAAACTGACTAAACTAGAAGATGTGCAGAGTTTCAGGGAGAGCATAAGGGAACAATTTACAGCAGTGGGGGAAAGAAGTACTGTAGAAGAAGAATGGGTAGCTCTGAGGGATGAAGTAGTGAAGGCACCAGAGGATCAAGTAGTTAAAAAGACGAGGGCTAGTAGAAATCCTTGGGTAACAGAAGAAATATTGAATTTAATTGATGAAAGGAGGAAACATAAAAACGCAGTAAATGAAGCAGGCAAAAGGGAATACAAACGTCACAAAAATGAGATCGACAGGAAGTGCAAAATGGCTAAGCAGGGATGGCTAGAAGACAAATGTGAGGATGTAGAGGCTTATCTCACTAGGGGTAAGATAGATACTGCCTACAGGAAAATTAAAGAGACCTTTGGAGAAAAGAGAACCACTTGTATGAATATCAAGAGCTCAGATGGAAACCCAATCCTAACCAAAGAAGGGATGGAGAAACGTGGAAGGAGTATATAGAGGGTCTATACAAGGGCGATGTACTTGAGGACAATATTATAGAAATGGAAGAGTATGTAGATGAAGATGAAATGGGAGATACGATAGTGCGTGAAGAGTTTGACAGAGCTCTGAAAGACTTGAGCCGAAACAAGACCCCGGGAGTAGACAACATTCCATTAGAACTACTGACGGCCTTGGGAGAGCCAGTCCTGACAAAACTCTACCATCTGGTAAACAAGATGTATGAGACAGGCGAAGTACCCTCAGACTTCAAGAAGAATATAATAATTCCAATCCCAAAGAAAGCAGGTGTTGACAGATGTGAAAATTACCGAGCTATCAGTTTAATAAGTCACAGCTGCAAAATACTAACGCGAATCATTTACAGACGAATGGAATAACTGGTAGAAGCCGACCTCGGGGAAGATCAGTTTGGATTCCGTAGAAATATTGGAACACGTGAGGCAATACTGACCTTACGACTTATCTTAGAAGAAAGATTAAGGAAAGGCAAACCTACGCTTCTAGCATTTGTAGACCTAGAGAAAGCTTTTGACAATGTTGACTGGAATACTCTCTTTCAAATTCTAAAGGTGGCAGTGGTAAAATTCAGGGAGCGAAAGGCTATTTTCAATTTGTACAGAAACCAGATGGCAGTTATAAGAGTGGAGGGGCATGAAAGGGAAGCAGTGGTTGGGAAGGGAGTGAAAAAGGGTTGTAGCCCCTCCCCAATGTTATTCAATCTGTATATTGAGCAAGAAGTAAAGGAAACAAAAGAAAAATTCAGAGTAGGTATTAAAATCCATGGAGAAGAAATAAAAACGTTGAGGTTCGCCGATGACATTGTAATTCTGACAGAGACAGCAAAGGACTTGGAAGAGCAGTTGAACGGAATGGACAGTGTCTTGATAGGAGGATACAAGATGAACATCAACAAAAGCAAAACGAGGATAATGGAATGTAGTCGAATTAAGTCGGGTGATGCTGAGGGAATTAGATTAGGATGTGAGACACTTAAAGTAGTAAAGGAGTTTTGCTATTTGGGGAGCAAAGTAACTGATGATGGTCGAAGTAGAGAGGATATAAAATGTAGACTGGCAATGGCAAGGAAAGCGTTTCTCAAGAAGAGAAATTTGTTAACATCGAGTATAGATTTAAGTGTCAGGAAGTCGTTTCTGAAAGTATTTGTATGGAAGTCAAACATGGACAGTAAATAGTTTGGACAGGAAGAGAATAGAAGCTTTCGAAATGTGGTGCTACAGAAGAATGCTGAAGATTAGATGGGTAGATCACATAACTAATGAGGACGTATTGAATAGAATTGGGGAGAAGAGGAGTTTGTGGCACAACTTGAAGAGAAGAAGGGACCGGTTGGTAGGAAATGTTCTGAGGCATCAATGGATCACAAATTTAGCATTGGAGGGCAGCGTGGAGGTAAATATCGTAGAGGGAGACCAAGAGATGAATACACTAAGGAGATTCAGAAGTATGTAGGTTGCAGTAGGTACTGGGAGATGAAGAATCTTGCACAGGATAGGGTAGCATGGGGAGCTGCATCAAACCAGTCTCAGAACTGAAGACCACAACAACAACAACAACATCTTTGGAGAAGAAAACCCAGTGAAATGCAAGAATCGTACAGCAACACTTACAGTACTTCATTTTATAACATTTCGTGTTTTATGTGCGCAAAAGAGGAAAGCTTCTGACCTACAAAGGGACTTACCATCATTATTACGTGACTATGTGGTGACAGTAAGGAAACTACAGAAATACTGTGTGGCATCATAGACGCTGCCTAGTTTGATTGGACAGAGGTGTCCGTTTGTTTCAGAGTGGCTGTAACATCCTATTATGTGCACAATCAACGAGCTGTATTTACGTACTAATACTACTACTTGTACTGCGAGTATAATGTAAAGAACGGGAACTGACGACTTCACTGTTTAGCGCCCAGAAACTTAAACGTATCTATCCGGTCATGGCGTGTAAGTTATTGAAATAGGTCATAGGATAGTAAAAACCGTGACGAAACATGTAATGTTAGTATTACTAACAGTACTGTCATCGCTACTTCTCATTGACGACGCTCAAAGGTTTCTGCTTGATACAAACAGTATATTTCAGAGGTATCTTGCAAGTTAGAGTATAATCTATATTTGAATTAGGCGATGTCTATAAAAACTGAGCTTATTTCTTGACAAAAAACCAATATCTAAATTCAATATGACATTAGTAATTTGGAACTATATTTTACAACTAAACCATCTTTTTAGGTATGACCTGTGATTATGCACAACGGATATTCTTAATACCTATCTAAAATCTCGTCGCTTCATCCAGTGACATACTTACACGCTGAAAGATAATGGCTTTGTAGTACTGCTTGTGGCATGTGTAGCATTAACTGTTGAAAACGAGTAGAACGAACAGCTTTAGTGACTATGGAATTAAAAATGCAGAATAATATTGGCTTGGGCTGATTAAACCTCTCAAAAATCTTGTGTAAGTCACTATATTGTACGCAAAATTGTCAAAATCAATTGGGGCTTCCAGTAACAAATGTTAATATAAGTATGTATTTACAGTAGCTGAAGACAGACAACACGTGAACAGATGTTACTCAGGTAAAATATCAAACACAATTATACATCCATTTTAGTTACAAAAGTAGTACAAAATACGTGCAGAGAAGGTGAAAGATCTTACAGAAAAAGAACGACAGAAACCTGGACGTCCATACAAACCTGGACACGTAGTGCACTTATAGTCGGGTGTTGAAAAAGTTTCAGGATACGTGAACGACACCGAATTTCAATTCCACAACCACAATATGGCCAAATGATGGCCTTAATTTAAATCGATAATCAACACAAGGAATTGTTACGAAAGATGCTGAACCCACAAAAAATCTAGCAGTTCCTGATATGGAGCCACATGCTTGAGAGTACATTAAGTTGACGCATAATATTCTACTGAACTCACCATAAATCCGATGAAGACTGCGAGCAGCCGTCCTGTTACAAATGGGTCGCTTCAGATTAAAGCTCCCTTGTAAACTATAATCTAAAACTGTACTTCAATTCTGATATAAAAAGCTCTTTGACACTATCCGTCGCTTTCCATATCAATCTTTTTACTTTTAATTATTCAAGTTATCAGAGTTGGTACCACTTTCAGATGCTGTCCACAGCCTTATTAGTGTATATTGGAAGTCAGAAAAACCTCTTATTTGTGATGACATAATTGGTTTTGTGGGGGAAATCTTCCTTGAACTAATAGTGGGAAAGTTGATATGGAACTTTAAAACTTATACTTTTTCTTTAAAAAAAGCGTTTGAAAGAAATTTCTGTATTTCAGTCCAAGCACGATGCCAGGTACCTCGATTCCGATAATTAGTTTCACTTTAAGGACGGTTATTTAATTAGTATTAATTATTTAACTCATCGATAGAGGCACATTGATTAGTCTTATAATTCATTACCCAGGGAAAATTCAATTTCAGATTAGTAATCCTGTGATCAGGCGGAATTGTTTGATTTACGTCATGGTAACATTCCGTTTGCCAATCATTTCTGCTTTTTTTTAGTAAGTTTTGTTTTTGTATGGTTTCAGTCCTTCCGTACATTTCTACGTGGTTCAATCAATATATTATAAACTCGATTTCCATGCAAACAGAACTGGCAAATCGTGAGGGACTCCACGAGTTATTTACATGCATTGAATTATCTGCGTAATTGTCCATCAGCATAAATTAAATTTATATATTACTTAATTCACGAGATAGGCAATTCTGACGCAGAGCTTGTTTGACGTCACTGTAGTGACATCACAAGCCACCGGAATAAATGAAGCAGCCTGGGCTGGAGATGGGCGGTTGTAAGGACAGTTTGGGAGAGGGCTGATTCAGTTAGGTCACTGATTCTGATTCTTCTTTTACATAGTATGTTGCCAACAAGATGAAGCACGGTGAAACATGTCTTTATTTTTGAAGTGAACATTAATTAATTAAGATCAACCAGAGTTTTGTTTCTTACTTAGGAAGGCAAAAACAGTGATATAATGATCTCTGTGCTGAATTACAGTTGCGTGAATGATTGACGATATTATTATGAACGTACCTAATTGGCTGACAGCAATAGTCATTTGGTAAAATTACTGGCTGTTGGCTACCGGAACCGTCACCTATTTACAGGCATAGGGTTTTCTGGGATAGTTCTCCATGTTAAATTATGTATCAGACTCTTATGGATCTAAGCTACTTAGCATACCAAAATTTAAATTAGATGATTTTTGCTAATAATACTTGTGCTATTCCTGAGAGGTGACTAGCATGTACCGCTTGCCATATCTCATCCTTATGATAGACAGCGTCGTAAGTTCGGATATATTAGCGATTGTACAGGTGGTATTAACCATCTGTGCTTGCGTTTCCTTTGTTGAGATTCTATAACTGGAGGGGTACGAGACGGACCCTTGGCCGTTCGAGCGGATGACAGCGAGGCAGCGAAGGGCCGATGCAATGGCCAGTCCCTCGAGATGCCCACAACGGTGTCCTTTGAGAGCTGGGCCGTGAACGCACAGCAGAAAGAAAGCAGCAGACTCGTCTTTTGGTCTTTTGGTTGGGCGGATGGGTTAGAAATCAGATATTGGATTGTAAAGCGGAGATACAGAGGCGGGTCAGAATTTCGTAATGATGAAGTGAAGGCTGCGGTTTGAAAGATTAGTCAGGAACAATCATTATGCAAAGAAGTCGGATAGGGAAGTACTAAGGACTGAAGAGGCACACTTGAAGTTCTCTTAGGTTATAGATTGCAATAATTAATATCTCAGTATGATGTTCCGTTGAAGAGGAATTACAAGGCAGTAGGTTTACCTATTTTAGGGATATAATCCTCTAATGATTTATTTAGCATAGGTCCTGCACTTCTTGATCCTAAGGGGTACATTTTCACATACTTAGAAGACACATCATAAAATGCAATCACATATTTAAATCGACCTTTAGCCGTGGGTAATGAATCAATTACATCACACGATACTAATTCTAGTGGTTTTGATGGTATGATAGGTTGTAACCATAATTTATTACTATACGTAATAGGTTTCACTTTCTGACACAGTGGACATTTTCTTAATGTCTCTGATAATTTCCTTTTCATATTTGGTATAAAACAGTGTCGCTTTAATTTCTCGGTGCATTTGTCTGCACTAAAATGCCCCCACCAAAAATACGTATACCACGCAAATGCATTTATCGAATCCTTAGGTATACACACTCTCCATTTATTTTCTCCCACTATTGCTCTACGATACAATATTCATTCGTGGATCTTATAATTACATGTTTGAGCGTCGTCTAGATTACTCTGGATTTTATTTGTTATGTCTTTCCAGTATGGATCTAATTGTTGTAACGCAGACATATTTTACACATACTTTCTACTTCTTTTTGGAAGGGCACTTCTCGAATTTTCATCACACGAAAACTTTTCTCTGGTTCTACTATTTGATTTTCATCATCCATTCACTGCAGTAACCTTGACAATGCATCAGCGACGATATTTTCTTTACCTTTAATGTACTGCATCTGTATTTGGTAATCCTGCAAAATTAAAGCCCATCTGATCAACCGCGTATGTAGAATATTACAGGTCATCAGAAAAGTCAATGCCTTATGATCGCAGTAAACCACAATCTTTCGACCATAAACAAAATATCTAAATTTATCAAGTGCCCAGACCATAACTAATATTTCCCATTTGGTCATTGTATAGGCCCTTTCACAATTGGATAGAGTTCGACTTGCAAACGATATAACATTGATATCCTTTATGTTTCCAGGTTCTTTGGTCTGAAACAACATAGAGCCGATCCCTTTCGCCGACGCGTCGTCAAGATGCAAAATTCTTTGTTCGTATCACGGTGGCTTAGGATATCAGAATTCAATAAAGATTCCCTTATTTTGTCAAATGCTTTACTGCACACCTTATCCCACTTCCATGGTGCATTTTTTCTTAATAGTCCTGAAAGTGAATCATTATTTAACAAATTATATTCAAAATTCAATAAATTCAAATTCAATAAAGATTCCCTTATTTTGTCAAATGCTTTACTGCACTCCTTATCCCACTTCCATGGTGCATTTTTCCTTCATATTCCTAAAAGTGAATCATTGTTTAACAAATTATTAGGTACAAATCGTCTGAAGAAAGATGCTGGCCCTAAATAGGCTTTAAGCTGTTTCTTCATCTGTGGATAAGGACAATGTCTAATAGCATCCAGTTTCTTAGGTTTAGGAACTATTACTTCGGGAGATATTATATGCCCTAAGAATTTAATTTTATCTCTACCAAATTTAGACTTATCTAAGTTTACTGTCACACTATATTCATCAAATCTCGCTAACACTTTGCTCAGCACATCCATATGTTCTTCAAAAGATCATCGACGTACATTGTTATTTTCTGTGACAAATCATATCCTAACACCATGTCCAATGCCATAATAAAAACACCACTACTTATGTTTAATCCGAATGGCATTACCCTAACTGGTAACTCCTTTCTGCAAAAATAAAAGCAGTATACTTTCTAGAATTCTCAGCTTATTTTATCTGCCAGTGTGCGGATCGCAAATCTAATTATGTGAGATACTTCGCACCATGGGAGCCTTGTATGATTTCTTCAATACTTTCAGGTCTGGTGTGACCAGGCTATATTATTTTGTTCATGTCCCTAGCGTCTAAAACAAGACGAATACTCCCATCTGGCTTCCCCACAACAACTAACAGACTACTGTACGGCGAATTTGAGGGTTCTATTATACCCCATTCTAACATTTTCCGGATTTCCTTGGCCACTTTCTCCTTTTTCGCCCACGGAACCGAAAACGAGGCTTTGCAAAACGTTTGATGTGGATAGATATACATTTCATATTCGTAATTCTTAATAATGACAGGTTTCTGGTCGAACACACTTGAATTGGTACTTAACAATTCAGCTAATTCGTATCTTTGTTCTTGAGTTAAATATTCAGATTGTGATATTTTACTTTGTACCAACTGTTGTATTTCTAGCGCTCCATTCACACTTAAAGAGTTAACTTGTTCCTCTACCGCTAGCAGTAGCACAAAAGCATTGGCCATCTTAATCTTAATTCTATTACAGAATTTGTTTTGTAATTCCCATTTCTTAACCAACTTTAATTCTAATGTGTGCCCGTTATTATTTAAACAACACACACCTTTAGCGAGGTCGAGTCTTATTTCTCGTTCTCACATAATATCCCAGCCCCAGATGCATGGATAGGACAATTTAGGCGCTATCAGAAAGGTGCTATTAAGTCCTTCCCCCTGAGCTATAATCTCTACCTGACTTCGGCCTTTATGGGTACAGAATGTGTCCCTAATGCTCCTGATAACACACAATTAGATACTGGAAGAACTGGTAATTTTTGTTTATTATTTAAAAATTTGAACAAGCCAAGATTCATCACACTAAATGATGCGCCGTTATCTTACAGAATACTAATAGCTTCATTAACTATCTTAATATTTACCAAAGCTTGTACCAACTCTGCAGGTTTATCATTCCATTTCCCTGGATTCTCTAATAACTCTTCCTTTATATCTATCCCATCATTATATCTTAACACGTAAACCTTCAGATCTTTATTTCCTTCCTCTTCCTCGCCAGCTCCACTTGGAAGGCGAAGAGCAGCTCGCTCTAGTTTGTACGGTCGTTGTTTTGGTGACTGCTAACTTCGTCCAACACTGCTACCCGCACGTCAGAATTATTGTTTCTCCATTCATGATTACCGTTAATTGAAAAATCTACTGATGGTACTGGTGCATATTGTCCCGCAGCGGTTATTGGTAGGAGCTCCCCACTGAACATTTTGTTCATTATTCCACGGCACCCGCCTATCCTGTGTTGTGAATTGCTGTCCCGATCGATCGTCATATTTTCTCTTCCGCGAACCATTATCCACATTACTATTCCCACTTTGAATCTGACCATTATATTTATTATTTCCCTTATCCATAATCCTATTACTATGATCGTTATTATCCCGTTGGTTATTGGATTAATCGGATCTATATCCATAAGAGTTACCATTGTTATTGTCATTATTATAATCGCACTGATTACGGTTATAATATTGCCCATTACCATTCCTGTTAGACTTCCTAGGAGTATTCCACCCTTCACAACAATTATGTTGAGA